>NC_092707.1:397383388-397576979 GCF_047496885.1 Scyliorhinus torazame
TAGCTTTTGAAATAATGTATTTATTTGTCTCATACTGAAATAATACTTTCACGAGTGATTGCTAAAGTGTCCTGTTTATAGTACAGGCAGAGGGAAGCAGAAAAAAAACGAACAAAGTACTTCCCCTCAAGGCGGAAAAGGGAGGTTTGCATCATTCATTGAAAACAGTAGGGGTCAAAGTGTGAAGACAAACATGCAATTAAGTGCCCACTCAGCCATGTTGTGCAGTGAGTGAAGGGCTCCTCACAGAGTCAATGTCAAGCACCACTAAGAACAAATAGAAAAGGAACGGACAACAGCACTGCCAAGAGGCTGCACACCCACTCCCTCTTGCTGGTAGAAAGATAGAGGGAGACAAAGAAAAAGCAACCTGGGTCTAACTAATCCACAACCTGTAAAGCAGTTAGAGAGCACCCCACTGGCAGAACTCCAAGAGCAGATCTGCTCCTTGTGCATTCAGCCAGGGAACAGTGCGTGGGAACTTCAGAGAAATAGCTTTCTCAATGAGGATTACAAAGGGAGTATGTGGAAGGTGAGCAATTCATAGGCATTACCAGACCATCTCTATATGTCATTAGCACCATAAGCTAAGATGGTTACTGTAGAGCTCAAGACCACAAATACAATTCTGTCACAAGCTGCTTTATTCAACAACTATGTAGAATACAAATTATATAAAATATGTTCCCCTTAATAGGGGAGAGAAAAGGTTGCCTTGTGCTAGTAGGAACAAGGTAAATGTGCCTTAGGCCGCAACACAATCATGCGCCATATTTTAACCCATGGTTTTATTTTCTTGGAAAGATCGGAGACAAACAAGTAGACAAAACTTATTCTTCACGACTGAATCTTTGAGCTGGCTGACTGAAGAAGCTGCATGTAAAGGAAGAAAAAGTTTGATGCTCGAGGCTGCGTTGCATGTAATGCAATCAGACGGTGCTCTTGAAGATTTGACACGGTCAACTGAAACAAAATATCTCACACAAACCTCACTGCAGCCTTTGAAGATAACCACTCATCATCATCAGAGTTTAGAAATAATAGTGCAGTCGCCACATCAATTAAACTTCAATTCCTCCATCCTTCTACTGAACGACCTCAATGAAGATTTACATCAGGATACTAGCGCAGGCAACCTGCTCAATCTGGTCATTTCTTTCCCCATTTCCCAAAAGTTATCCTCAAGTTCAAAATGCAATTTATTTCATAATCATTCAGGCTTATGAAAGCATCATTCACGGCTTGACAATGGAATAGTTTGTCAGCTTTATAGGCAAACTATGTAACAGGATGTAGTGGCACATCGATACTGAGCACTTTCATGAAATAAATGGAGTTGAAAAGGATGCATTGGGTTGAAAAGGAAATAACAACCAGTCCTTTTCATTGTGAAAACAAATATGGTATTATGCGGGGTGTCTCCTGATCATCCAGGGTAACTTCGGAGGATGACTGCATTATTTTGTCCAGAGTTACCACAGATCCTTTGTTAAAGTTACAACTGAATCCCTGTGGAAGTTCTATCCCAAAGCTTTTCAGTGATGATGGTCTAATCGTCCAGAAGTCAAAAGCAGCATGATGCATAGTTGTGGAAAAAAGACTGTAAGCGCACCGAAACATAATTTACTTCCTCAAATCACGTTCGAACTCGAATGTAAACAAATGAGTATGCCACAACAGGGGTGGCACAGTACACTGCTGCCTCACAACGCCGAGGACCCGGGTTCGATCCCGGCCCCAGATCACTGTCCCTGTGGAGTTTGCACATTCTCCCCGTGTCTGCGTGGGTGTCACCCCCACAATCCAAAGATGTGCAGGGTAGGTGGATTGCCCACGCTAAATTGCCTCTTTTTAAAAAATATATATTTTATTAAAGTTTTCAAACACCATTTTTTCCCTTACAAATCAACAAAAATGGTAGCATGATACCTGCTATATAACATTGTTTAAATAATATAGTAAACTAACCAAATAACACGAAGTAATGCTCCCCCCACCCCCTCTAGAACACAAACAATTTACCCCCCCCTGGGCTGCTGCTGCTGGCTATCTATCTTCCCCCTAATGTTCCGTTAGATAGTCGAGGAACGGTTGCCACCGCCTGGTGAACCCTTGAGCCGATCCTCTCAGCGCAAACTTCATCCGCTCCAGTTTTATGAACCCCGCCATATCGTTTATCCAGGCCGGGGGGTTTCGCTTCCTTCCACATGAGTAAAATCCTACGCCGGGCTACTAGGGACGCAAAGGCCACAACATCGGCCTCTTTCGCCTCCTGCACTCCCGGCTCATCCGCTACTCCAAATATAGCTAACCCCCAGCCTGGCTTGACCCGGACCTTCACCACCTTTGAGATCACTCCAGTCACTCCCCTCCAATGACGGACACAACCAAAACATGTGTGTGTGGTTCGCCGGGCTTCCGCCGCACCTCCCACACTTGTCCTCCACTCCGAAGAACCTGCTCAACCTTGCTCCCGTTATGTGTGCTCTATGCAGCACCTTAAATTGGATCAGGCTAAGCCTGGCACACGAGGAAGAGGAATTTACCCTGCTTAGGGAATCAGCCCACAAACCCTCGTCAATCTCCTCCCCGAGCTCTTCTTCCCATTTTCCCTTCAGTTCGTCCACCAGCTCCTCCCCCTCTTCTCTCGGTATATCTCGGACACTTTGCCCTCCCCGACCCACACCCCCGAAAGCACCCTGTCCTGGATCCCTTGTATCGGGAACAGCGGAAATTCCCTCACCAGTTGTCCCGTGAACGCTCTCACCTGCATATACCTAAAAGGTATTTCCCAGGGGCAGCTCATACTTTTCCTCAAACGCTCCCAAACTCGCAAACGTCCCATCTATAAATAAGTCTCCCACTCTCCTGATTCCTGCCCGATGCCAGCTCTGGAATCCTCCGTCTAGCCTCCCTGGGGCAAACGTATGGTTGTTCCTGATCGGGGACCACACCGGGGCTCCCAGCACACCCCTCTGTCGCCTCCATTGCCCCCAGATACTTAATGTTGCTGCCAGCACTGGGTTCGCGGTAAACGTTTTCGGGGAGAGCGGTAATGGCGCCGTCCCCAGCGCCTTCAAGCTCGTCCCTTTGCAGGACTTCATCTCCAACCTTTTCCACGCTGCTCCCTCTCATCATCCATTTACGAATCATCGCCACGTTGGCGGCCCAATAGTAGTCGCCCAAATTCGGCAACGCCAGTCCCCCCGTCTCTGCTACATTGTAGGAACCCCCTCCTTACACTCGGGGCCTTCCCTGCCCACACGAAGCTCGTGATGCTTCTATCTATTTTTTTTAAAGAAGGCCTTAGTGATCAGTATAGGGAGACATTGGAACACAAATAGGGAGGACCATCATCTTAATTGCCTGCACTCTGCCCGCCAGTGACAGCAGCTGCATGTCCCACCTTTTGAAATCCTCTTCCATTTGTTCCACCAGCCGTGTCAGATTGAGTCCGTGTAAGGTTCCCCAGCTCCTGGCTATCCGAATCCCCAGGTATCGGAAGTTTCTTTCCACTCTCCTTCGCAGTAGGCCATCTATCCCTCTACTCTGGTCCCCAGGGTATCACAAAAAGCTCACTCTTTCCCATGCCAAGCCTATATCCCGAGAAATCTCCAAACTCCCTCAATATCTGCATGACCTCTGTCATCCCCCCACGGGATCCGTCACATACAGCAGTAGGTCATCCGTATAGATTGACACTCGGTGTTCCTCTCCCCCTCTAACCACCCCTCTCCATTTTCTGGAGTCTCTCAGCGCTATGGCCAGTGGTTCAATTGCCAGCGCGAACAGTAATGGGGACAGCGGGCATCCCTGTCTTGTTCCCCTGTGTAGTCGAAAATACTCCGACCTTTGCCGATTTGTGACCACACTTGCCGTTGGGGCCCCATAGAGGAGTTTAACCCAGCTGACAAACCCCTCCCTGAACCTCCTCAGCACCTCCCATAGGTACTCCCACTCCACCCTATCAAATGCCTTCTCTGCATCCATTGCCGCCACTATCTCTGCCTCCCCCTCTGCTGGGGGCATCATTATCACCCCTAATAGCCGTCGCACGTTGACATTCAATTGTCTCCCCTTTACGAACCCTGTCTGGTCTTCGTGCACCACCCCCAGGACACCATCCTCGTCGCCAGTACCTTTGCCAGCAACTTGGCGTCCACATTTAGCAATGAGATAGGCCAATAGGACCCGCACTGCAGCGGATCTTTATCTCGCTTCAAGATTAGTGATATCGTCGCCGCCGACATTGTCGGGGGTAGGGTCCCCCCTTCTCTGGCCTCGTTAAAGGTTCTTACCAGCAGCGGGGCCAACAAGTCCACATATTTTCTATAGAATTCCACCGGGAACCCATCTGGTCCCAGGGCCTTCCATGCCTGCATGTTCCCCAACCCTTTAACAAAGAACAAAGAAATGTACAGCACAGGAACAGGCCCTTCGGCCCTCCAAGCCCGTGCCGACCATACTGCCCGACTAAACTACAATCTTCTACACTTCCTGGGTCCGTATCCTTCTATTCCCATCCTATTCATATATTTGTCAAGATGCCCCTTAAATGTCCCTATCGTCCCTGCCTCCACTACCTCCTCCGGTAGTGAGTTCCAGGCACCCACTACCCTCTGCGTAAAAAACTTGCCTCGTACATCTACTCTAAACTTTGCCCCTCTCACCTTAAACCTATGCCCCCTAGTAATTGACCCCTCTACCCTGGGGAAAAGCCTCTGACTATCCACTCTGTCTATGCCCCTCATAATTTTGTATACCTCTATCAGGTCGCCCCTCAACCTCCTTCGTTCCAGTGAGAACAAACAGAGTTTATTCAATCGCTCCTCATAGCTTATGCCCTCCATACCAGGCAACATTCTGGTAAATCTCTTCTGCACCCTCTCTAAAGCCTCCACATCCTTCTGGTAGTGTGGCGACCAGAATTGAACACTATACTCCAAGTGTGGCCTAACTAAGGTTCTATACAGCTGCAACATGACTTGCCAATTCTTATACTCAATGCCCCGGCCAATGAAGGCAAGCATGCCGTATGCCTTCTTGACTACCTTCTCCACCTGTGTAGCCCCTTTCAGTGATCTGTGGACCTGTACTCCTAGATCTCTTTGACTTTCAATACTCTTGAGGGTTCTACCATTCACTGTATATTCCCTACCTGCATTGGCCCTTCCAAAATGCATTACCTCACATTTGTCCAGGTTAAACTCCATCTGCCATCTCTCCGCCCAAGTCTCCAGACAATCTAAATCCTGCTGTATCCTCAGACAGTCCTCATCGCTATCCGCAATTCCACCAACCTTTGTGTCGTCTGCAAACTTACTAATCAGACCAGTTACATTTTCCTCCAAATCATTTATATATACTACAAAGAGCAAAGGTCCCAGCACTGATCCCTGTGGAACACCACTGGTCACAGCCCTCCAATTAGAAAAGCATCCCTCCATTGCTACCCTCTGCCTTCTATGGCCTAGCCAGTTCTGTATCCACCTTGCCAGTTCACCCCTGATCCCGTGTGACTTCACCTTTTGTACTAGTCTACCATGAGGGACCTTGTCAAAGGCCTTACTGAAGTCCATATAGACAACATCTACTGCCCTACCTGCATCAATCATCTTAGTGACCTCCTCGAAAAACTCTATCAAGTTAGTGAGACACGACCTCCCCTTCACAAAACCGTGCTGCCTCTCACTAATACGTCCATTTGCTTCCAAATGGGAGTAGATCCTGTCTCGAAGAATTCTCTCCAGTAATTTCCCTACCACTGAAGTAAGGCTCACCGGCCTGTAGTTCCCGGGATTATCCCTGCCACCCTTCTTAAACAGAGGAACAACATTGGCTATTCTCCAGTCCTCCGGGACATCCCCTGAAGACAGCGAGGATCCAAAGATTTCTGTCAAGGCCTCAGCAATTTCCTCTCCAGCCTCCTTCAGTATTCTGGGGTAGATCCCATCCGGCCCTGGGGACTTATCTACCTTAATCTTTGGTCACTTTGTCCACCCCAATTGGCGCCCCCAGGCCTGCCACCTCCTGCTCCTCCACCTTCGGGAACCTTAGTTGGTCCAGAAACTGCTGCATCCCCTCTTTTCCCTCCGGGAGTTGGGACCTACATAGCCTCTCGTAAAAGGTCTTAAACACCTCGTTCACCTTCCCTGCTCTCCGCACCGTGGCTCCCGTTTCATCCCCAACTCCCCCTATCTCCTTCGCCGCTGTCCTCTTTCGCAGCTGGTGGGCCAACAGGCGACTCGCCTTTTCCCCATATCCGTATCTCATCCCCTGTGCCTCTGCCCTCCCTGTGGTGAGCAGATCGAACCCGCCTGGAGTCGTCGCCTCTCCCTGTATAGTCCTTCATCCGGGGCCTCCACATATTTTTTAATCTACTCTCAAAATCTCCCCCAGTAGTCTTTCCCTTTCTTTGGCCTCCGTTTTCCCCTTGTGAGCCCTGATGGAGATCAACTCTCCCCTGACCACCGCTTTTAGTGCTTCCCATACTACTCCTACTCGGACCTCCCCGTCGTCGTTGGCCTCCAGGTATCTTTCGATACATCCCTGCACCCTTCCACAGACTCCCTCATCCGCCAATAATCCCACATCCAGTCGCCAGAGTTGACGCTGCTCCCTCTCCTCTCCTAGTTCCAGGTCCACCCAGTGTGGGGCATGATCTGAAACAGCTATGGCTGAGTACTCAGTTCCTTCCACCCTCGAAATCAGTGACCTTCCCAAAACAAAGAAATCTATCCCGGAGTACACCTTATGGACATGGGAGAAAAAGGAGAACTCTTTTGCCATCGGCCTAACAAATCGCCACGGATCCACCCCCCCCCCCCAATTTGGTCCATAAACCCCTTCAGCACCTTGGCCGCTGCCGGCCTTCTTCCGGTCCTAGATCTAGATCTATCTAACCCTGG
This sequence comes from Scyliorhinus torazame, assembly GCF_047496885.1. Taxonomy (NCBI): domain Eukaryota; kingdom Metazoa; phylum Chordata; class Chondrichthyes; order Carcharhiniformes; family Scyliorhinidae; genus Scyliorhinus; species Scyliorhinus torazame. The sequence continues at coordinate 397,390,297 of NC_092707.1, forward strand.
GTCCAGCACGGTGTTGAAGTCCCCCCTCATTATCATGTTTCCTACCTCCAGGTCCGGGATACGTCCCAGCATCCACTTCATAAATCCCGCATCATCCCAATTCGGGGCATATACATTAACCAACACTACCTCCATTCCCTGCATCCTGCCGCACACCATCACATACATATCTGCCACCGCTGTCCGCTACAATGTTCCTAGCCTCGAATGACACCTGTTTCCCCACCAATATGGCCACCCCCCTATTTTTTGCGTCCAGCCAAGAGTGGAACACCTGTCCCACCCATCCTTTCCTTAACCTAACCTGGTCCGCCACCTTCAGATGCGTCTCCTGAAGCATGGCCACGTCTGCCTTCAGTCCTTTTAAGTGCGCGAACACTCGGTCCCTCTTAAATCGGCCCATTTAGGCCTCTCACGTTCCACGTGATCAGCCGGACTGGGGGGCTGCCCGCCCCCCTCCCCTGTCGACTAGCCATCACCCTCTCTGGGCCAGTCCCACGCCCCGGTTCCGCGCACCACCCGTCCCCCTAAGGCGGCGCATTCCCGCCCCGACCACCTTTTCTTTTACCAGTTCATGCTCGATCTCCGCAGCAGCAACCCAGTTATCCCCCCTCCCCTCTAGATTGGTTACTCCCCCCATATTGCTTCCGAAAGTCAGCTGACTTCAACTGACCCCGGCTTCTCCCGCTCTCTCCTTGACCCCCCCATGTGAGGAACTCCCATCCACCTTGCGCCTATCTTCCCGCCATCATCTTTCTGACGCGGGAACAAGAAAAAGAAACCTTGTGTTCTCTAGAGCCGTCCCGCCCCTCGTGGCGCAGCTCCCTCTGCCGCCCCACTCCCATTCCCCACCTGAGTCTCTTCTCCTCCCCCCCCCCCCCCCCCACCGGCACCCACATTTCTCAATGTCCCCCCCCTCCCCAATTTATATTTCTATATACATCAGCATTGTCTCCTGGTGCGTGACCCACAGTCACACCGGCTGCAACATCCCAAACTTCACTTTCTTCTTGTGCAGCACCTCCTTGGCTCAATTGAAGCTCCTTCTCGCCACCTCCGCACTCCAATCCTGATTACACTCGTACCACCGCATTCTCCCAGCTACTAATCCGTATCTTCTTGGCCCATCTCAGAACCGCCTCGCTATCATTGAAGCGGTGAAATTGCACGATCATCGCCCTAGGTGGTTCTCCCGCCTTTGGTCTCCTCGCAGGGACCCGATGGGCCCCTTCCACTTCCAAGGGGCCAGAGGGGGCCTCAGCTCCCATTAGCGAGCGTAGCATTGTACTCACGTAAGCCCCACCGTCAGTTCCTTCCACTCCCTCGGGGAGACCCAGGATCCGGAGGTTCTTTCTCCGTGATCTGTTTTCTAGGACTTCAATCCTTTCGATGCACTTCTTATGGAGCGCCTCGTGCGTCTGCATTTTGACCGCCAGGCCCAGGATCTCGTCCTCGTTGTCAGTCACCTTCTGCTCCACCACACGAAGCTCTATCTCCTGGGTCTTTTGTGTCTCCTTAAGCCCTACAATTGCTTGTAGCATCGGGGCCAGCACCTCCTTTTTTAGCAGCTCCACACACCGTCTTAAAAATTCATCCTGGTCCGGTCCCCATGTCGCCTGGGCTCCCTCCGCCGCCATCTTGCTCCTTTCTTCCTTCTGCCACTGCCCTCGAGGATTCTTCGAGAACTGGCCGCCGCCGCCGATATTTTTCTTTTCCGCTGGGGGGGGGGGGGGGGGGGCCTGTTGCCTCACCCCACACCCGGTTTCGTCCCGAAAAAATTCCCCGTTGGGGCTCTTAAAAGAGGCCGAAGGTCCATTTGAGCTGGAGCCGCCGAAACGTGCGGCTTAGCTGGTCATCGCCACAACCGGAAGTCGCTAAATTGCCTCTTAATTGGAAAAAAATTGGGTGAAATAAAAATTAATTTTTAAAAAGGAATATGCCACAACAAACACATATGATGCACAAAATCTTTTTCCTGCCAAGAATTTGGTTCACTTTGCACAGAAAAACCACTGAACAACTTTAAAGGTTCTAACTCTATTATCTATTTACTTTAGCCTAAGCATCTTCTGAATCACAGTTTTATAAACCAACACCATAATAATTCACAATATTGATCTTTTGTTCAAATAATTTAATCAACCATTGCCTAATGCTTTAGATCTGCAAGCCATTTAAGGAATGATCTTTAAAACGGAACAAGTTCTCAGGAAAGCAGAGGCCTGGTCAGTAAATTTGGGTATTTTGACACAGATAAAAAAATTTTAAGAGCTTTTAAATCACTTGTAACCAGCTGTAAGAAGACCAACAGTAGTGACCAAGGCTGTCATCTTGTTTGGCACAAGCAGCACGCCAGCCCACTAGTACACAAATCCATTCTCAGCAATTAATGACAACAGGTTCGCCCTTCATAATCAGAAACTGGCAGTGTAATAAGAATGTTTTTTTTCTTTATTGGTGAGTTTTTCTTGTAGCTGACAAAACTGACTTTTGTTGACAAGGGACTTGCAGGAAAAGAAATCTAGACTTTCGGCAAAAACAGATCAGGAAAGTCCTGCACTCTGCTCATTTTCTTCTATTTGATGAATTAATACTTAAATATTGTTACACCAACATCATTCTGTAGTTACCCAAGCCGCCAATCATGGTCAATGTGCAAGGTTACTGCAAGGGAGCACAACTAGGCAGAACGCACTTTCAGAGAGCCGGTGCAGACTGGATGCACCAAATGACCCCCTTCTGCACTGTATATACTCTGATTGAATCTTTACAGCAATATGCGACTATGGACCCCCTTCTTCATCCAACATCAGACAAGATATTAACTGAACAGCAATTAAGTGCGCAAATATTTCCCAATTCTAGAGTCCAGCCACTGCCTCGGCTGATAGCCAACTTAGCACACACCAGGGAAGATCACACAGAAAAACATTTAAAGATTCCAGCCAAACCCATGCCACCCCGGCCAACATTCTCTGACACCACTGATGCAAGGAGGGTCGCTTAGTTTGTCAACCCAGAATCATATCAAAATAAATGCAACTTTTAAAAAATAAACCGAAACGTAACTAACTTGCTCCGAAAACCAGGCTGGTTTACTGTAAATTACCAGGTTGTTATTGGAGAAGCCCGCAGTTCAATTCACAATCTCCTGCCGCCCTTTAATTAATAAACACGGTGCCGTCGCTGACAGCCAGCACTGAACATGGTACAGATCGAAAGAAAACCTTGTAGAGTCCAGCCTGGTTGTTGGGAGCCCTGAACCACCGTCCTGTACAGCCAGAAGGTGTCCATGAAACAGCTACTAGGCATGGGGAACAGGAGGGAGGCACTCAGCCGCGCCACCTTATTGTAGCATTTATTTAGGGTGCAGATAGCACCCTGACAGCATTTGTCCCATATCCACACTGAAACTGACAGCGAGCCACAAACGCAATGGTCTCACCCTGATGTGCTCCTGCAAGCGCAACTTTTTCCTCCCCCGGGCTCTGCGACTGCGCGGGGCCGCGGTGCAGGCTGGGGCTTGTAGTCCCCTGGCCTCCCTCAAGGCCGCCATGTTGGCCCCGCTCCGCTCACATCCCACCGCCGCCGCCGACCACCCCTGCCCACGCACCTCCTCATGCGGACCGGATAACCTTCAGCTTCTTCCCAAATCAGCAGCGGTCGGCTCCCTTTTTTTTTTCTCCACGCGTGTCTCTGAGGGAGCGTTCGCTCTGGCCACTTTCTCGCTCGTTCGTTTCGTTCCGTCCCCTCCCCCACCCTCCCCCACCCTTACCTCCTAAAGTCTTTCCAGCGTAATGGCCGCCCGGGTCCCGCGAACAGCGCACTCGGCGGGAGGGGGGTGGGTGGGAGGCGGGGGCGCCGCCTCCTCTCGCGATGTCCGGGAGCTCGGAATCCCGCGACTCCATTATCTCGCGAGATGACGAGACGCGCGCGCCTAGGCAGCCAATGAGCGTCAAAGACTGCCTGAGGGGGCGGAGAAGAGTGCAGCCAATGGGTGGGAGGGGGCAGGCGAGTCTGCGGGGACTGGCCGGGCGGGGGGGGGGGGGGGTGGCGCGCGTGCGCGCGACCCGAACGCCGCCAAGTGACCCACACGCATGCGCCGCAACGGCCGTTATTTCTGGCGGGAAGGCGGCCATTTTGTAGGGACGGCCCTCGGCATTTAACACGAGGAGCGGGTTTGTGGGTGAAAAAGTTTTGATTTAAAAGATCTGGATGAAATGCTGCCCCGGAGCCGCGCGACCACACTTCACTTAAGACCATTAGACGTAGGAGCAGAATTAGGCCATTCGGCCCATCAATTCAGCTCCGCCTGGGCAGCATGGTGGGGCAGTGGTTAGCACGGCTGCCTCATGGCGCCGAGGTCCCAGGTTCGATCTGGGCTCTGGGTCACTGTTCGTGTGGTGTTTGCACATTCTCCCCGTGTTTGCGTGGGTTTCACTTCCTCAACCCAAAGATGTGCAGCGTAGGTGGATTGGCCACTCTTTTGAGGTCAACCAACAAAACAGAAGAAAGGAAACAAACTGTGGGACAAAGCAAAAAAGGGCCGCTCCCGTTAGGGGCATTGTCCGAACATAGCAAAGATCAACAGAAACTTAAAAACATCAAATAAGAGTGCAATTAAAGGGGTCAATAAAGCACCCCAACCCCTGCGGTGCCCACCGCCACCCCGTACTCCCTTTCCAGGGACACCCGGCTGCAAATGTAGCCGCGGAAGAGGGGCAGGCAGTCTGGCCGGACAACCCCCCCCCTTGGTCGCCTGCTACCTGAACCTATAAATAGCACGCTTTGCCTGGGGCAGGTTCACAAGGAGGTCTTCCGCCTTCCCTGCCCCTCTCCGCACCGGGTGCCCGTAGATTAGGAGAGTGGGGCGGAAGTGCAAAGAAACCTCTAGCAAAAGATTGGTTAGCAAACTAAAAAGGGAGTGCAGCATAAAACATGTAACAAAGACATGGTCCACAGACTCCAAAAGGCCGCAAAAATGGCAGGGCAAGGAGGTGAAGGGTGTGCAGCAGCAGCCCGTACAGGAAACCCCTCCGCGTAGTGCGGGAAGGCACGGAGGGCATTTCCACGAGGTGGCTAGGATTGTGCGGCACCAGCCCCCAAGGGATGGTTGGATTGGCCACACTAAATTGCCCCTTAATTGCAAAAAATGAATTGGGTACTCTGAATTTATTTTTAAAAATCTGCTCCGCCATTCAATCATGGCTGACACATTTCTCATCCCCATTCTTCTGCCTTCCCATAACCCCTCATCCTCTTATTAATCAAGAACCTATCCATCTCTGTCTTAAAGACACTCAGTGACTTGGACTCCACAGACCTATGCGGGCAATGAGTTCCACAGATTCACCACCCTCTGACTGAAGAAATTCCTCCTATAATAATAACAATCTTTATTAGTGTCACATGAAGGCTTACATTAACACTGCAATGAAGTTACTGTGAAAATCCCCTAGTCGCCACACTCAGTCGCCTGTTTGGGTACACAGAGGGAGAATTCAGAATGTCCATTTCACCTAATGAGCACGTCTCTCGGGACATTGCGGGGGAGGCCCTGCAAACCACGTTCATATGTTTTGGTCCTGTCCAAAGCTGGAGGATTACTGGAAGGAGGTGTTTCGGGCAATCTCTAAAGTGGTGCACGTGAAACTGGGCCCGGGCCCTGAGGAGGCCATATTCGGGGTGTCGGACCAGCCGGGGTTTGAAACGGGCGCGGAGGCAGATGTAGCCTTCGCCTCATTGATCGCCCGAAGGTTGATCTGTGCCCTGGCGCGGTGGGGGGACCTGTTGGAATTCTTAACTCTTGAAAAGGTCAAATTTGAACTGAGGGGAAGGATGGAGGGGTTCTACAATTCATGGGCGTTATTCATTATGCACTTTCGAGAATTGGATCACAGCGAACATTAGGGGGTTTGGGGGCTGGGACGGTTGGGGGAAGGGAGACTGTATGTGTTAATGGTGACTGTAGGTGATTCCTGATTCCTTTTTGTCATTTGTTTATGTTAACATGCGGGCCAATGTCTGGGGTTTGGTGGGAGGATGGGATCGTTGTTATTGATATGGGGATTGACACTACATTTGTTACTGATTATTGTTTATTGTTGGGTGTAAATTTGGGAGAAAATGTGAAAAGGAGAATAAAAAAATATTTTTTAATAAAAGCACGTCTTTCGGGACTTGTGAGAGGAAATCGGAGTACCCGGAGGAAACCCATGCAGACACGGGGAGAACGTGCAGATTCCACACAGACAGTCACCCAAGCCTGGAATCGAATCCGGGGCCCTGTCGCTGTGAAGCAACAGTGCTAACCACTGTGCTACCGTGCGGCTCATCTCAGTTTTAAAGGATCGTCCATTCAGTCTGAGGCTGTGCCTTCGGCATCTAGTTTTTTCTACCAGTGGAAACATCCTCTCCACGCCCACTATATCACAACCTCTCAGTACTTTGTAAGATTCAATGAGATCCCCCCTCATCCTTCTAAACTCCATTGAGTACAGACCCGGAGTCCTCAACTGTTCCTCATGTGACAACAATCATACTTGTGAACTTCCTCTGGACCCTGACGCTGTGCTCCCTGCTGGGACTAAGACCACAGACACTGGGAAGGCAGCAGAGGGACACCACTGGCCGGAGAATGTTTGGTGAGTGTGACAAAAAAAAAGCTGGTCAAAGACTTCAAAAAGCAATTTACCTGCAATGCTGCATGTTACTGAACATCTTGAATACGGCGAGGTCATCCAACTTCAAGGGGACCAACGCAAGACCATCTGCAAGTTCCTGGCTGAGGTTGGCTTGTTAAGGAAGAGCATCTCCAGATCCATGGGTTCCGATTGACAGTTCCTCTGTGTGCAGGCCACTGCTGGATAATATCTGGTTCTGAATTATGGGCTGTACTCTTTGATTGTGGGAAGCCTAGATGTTGGCATCTAACTTGCACAACACCAGTCGTGTCCTAGGCCCAACCATCTTGATTGATTGACTGATTTGCTTTATTGTCACATGTACCGAAGTACAGTGAAAAGTATTTTTCTGCGGCCGAGGGAACGTACACAGTACGCACATAGTAGACAAAGAGAATAATCAACAGAGAACATTGACAAATGGTACATCGACAAACAGTGATTGGTTACAGTGTGGAACAAGGGGCCAAACAAAGAAAATACATGAGCAAGAGCAGCATAGGGTGTTGTGAATAGTACTCTTACAGGGAACAGATCAGCCCAAGGGAGAGTCGTTGAGTCTTGTAGCTGTGGGGAAGAAGCTGTTCCTATGTCTGGATGTGCGGATCTTCAGACTTCTCTACCTTCTGTCTGATGGAAGGGTCTGGAAGAAGGCACTGCGTGGGTGGGAGGGATCTCTGACAATGCTGTCTGCCTTCCTGAGGCAGCTGGAGATGTATACAGAATCAATGTGGGGTGGCAAGCTTGTGTGAGGCGTTGGGCTGAGTTCACCACACTCTGCAGTTTCTTGCGATCTTGGACCGAGCAGTTGCTATACCAGGCTGTGATGCAGCCGCATAGGATGCTCTCTATCGCACATCTGTAGAAGTTGGTGAGAGTCGATGCAGACATGCCAAATTTCTTTAGCTTCCATAGGAAGTAGAGGCATTGTTGGGCTTTCTTAACTGTTGCATCAATGTGAGTGCAACAGGACAGACTGTTGGCGATGGTGACCCTCAGGAACTTAAAGCTATCGACCATCTCCACTATTGATGCAGACAGCTTCATCAATGACCTCCTCGGGGCAGCACGGTGACACAGTGGGTTAGCACTGCTGCCTCACGGCGCCGAGGTCCCAGGTTCGATCCCGGCTCTGGGTCACTGTTCGTGTGGAGTTTGCACATTCTCCCCGTGTTTGCATGGGTTTTGCCCCCACAACACAAAGATGTGCAAGGTCGGTGGATTGGCCACGCTAAATTGCCCCTAAATTGGAAACATTAATTGGGTACTCTAAATTTATTTTTAAAAATCAAACCAAAAAAATCAATCATAAGGTCAGAATGGGGATGTTTGCGGATTACTGCAAAATGTTCAGCACCATTCGCGATTCCTCAGATAATGAAGAAGGCCATGTCCAAATGCAGCAAGACCTGGACAATATCCAGGCTTGGGCTGACAAGTTACATTCGGACCACACAAATGAAATGAAATGAAATGAAATGAAAATCGCTTATTGTCACAAGTAGGCTTCAAATGAAGTTACTGTGAAAAGCCCCTAGTCGCCACATTCCGGCGCCTGTTCGGGGAGGCTGGTACGAGAATTGAACCGTGCTGCTGGCCTGCCTGGTCTGCTTTCAAAGCCAGTCATTTAGCCCTGTGCTGAACAGCCCCATCTGCCAGGCCAATGACCATCTGCTCCAAGAGAGGATCTAACCACCGCCCATTGACATTCAATGGCATTACCATTGCTGAATCCCCCACAATCAATATCCTGGGGTTACCATTGATCAGAAACTGAACTGGACTAGCCACATTAATACTGGGGCTACTAAGGCAGGTCAAAGGCTAGGAATCCTACGGCAAGTAGCTCACCTCCTGACCCCCTAAAAAGCTTGTCCACCGTCTACAAGGCATGAGTCAGGAAGGTAATGAAATACTCTCCAATTGTCTGGATGAGTGCAGCTCCAAAAACATTCAAGAGGCTCGTCACCATCCAGGACAAAGCAGCACACGTGATTGCTCCCCCTTCCATAAACATTCAAACCCTCCACCACCGACGAACAATGGCAGCCGTGTGTACCAACCACAAGATGCACTGCAGTAACTCACCAAGGTTTCTTAGACAGCAGCTTCCAAACCCACAACCAGCTAGAAGGACACTAACAGCAGATACCTGGGAACACCACCACGTGGATGTTCCCCTCCAAGTCACGCACCACTCTGATTTGGAAATATATAGCCATTCCTTCACTGTTGCTGGGGCAACATCCTGGAACTCCTTCCTTAACAGCACACTGGGTGTACCTATACCTCAAGGAATACAGCGGTTCAAGAAGGCAGCTCACCACCACCTTCTGAAGGGCAACAGGGGATGGGCAATAAATGCTGGCCTAACCATCGACGCCCACATCCTGTAAATGAATAAAAAATGTTCACAATCTTTCAGCTCCTGCAGCAAGACCTCTACATACATTTTCTTTTGTCCTAGTTAACTTTTAACCTGGTTTGTCATGTTTGCGCTTTGCTTTTAAAAGCACACGTTAGAACTCTTTGTACCTCTTTTGTATGATAAAACTCACGTGAGAAACTTTTTTAAAAAGAAAGCTCTGGATGATTAACATCCGTGAATGCAAGGGATGTAAATCAATAACCATTCTCACTGAGGGCTGCCCCAGCAGATTTACAAATCAATGCAGTCCCTTTTGAAGTGGAGGTCACTGTTTGTAACGTGGGGAAATGGAGTGGTGACTATCCCTGTCTGATGTTAAATAAGGGCAACGGGACTTGGATTGTACAGTATGTGAAGTAGAACATAAATTATGGGCTCCTTCCACCACTGACGCACGGTGGCAGCGGTATGTACCATCCACAAGATGCACTGCAGCAGATAGCATGGGACGACAACCACCTGCACGTTTCCCTCCAAATTGATGTGTTAGGCAGGTAGGTTCGATGTGGACTGCACTCGATACAGGGAGGTTAGAAACAGACGTCTAACACAGGAGAAGATCCAACACTGTTTTATTCAACTAGATGAACTGCTGGACATATTCAGCTGTGGGTCGACACTATACTGATCTGACTAGTGACCTTGTAGTAGCCTGACCAGACTTACTAGCTACCGCATGGTGTTTGTGCTTGCTAGCTCGTGGACTCTGACTGTCTCAGTAGCTGGGTCCCGAGAGAGCGGGAAACCTAGTGCCCTCTGGCTTTATAGTGGAAGTGTCCTGACTGGTGATTGGCTGTGCTGTGTTGTATGCTTACTGGTCATCCTGTGTGTCAATCACAGCCTGTCTGCATCGCATTATAAAAATGAGTGGTTTTATGACACAAATCACACACCATCCTAACTTGGAACTATATTGGCTGTTCCTTTACTGTTGCTGTGTCAAGATCGCAGCACGGTAGCCTTGTGGATAGCACAATTGCTTCACAGCTCCAGGGTCACTGTCTGTGCGGAGTTTGCACATCCTCCTCGTGTGTGCGTGGGTTTCCTCCGGGTGCTCCGGTTTCCTCCCACAGTCCAAAGACGTGCAGGTTAGGTGGATTGGCCATGATAAATTGCCCTTAGTGTCCAAAATTGCCCTTAGTGTTGGGTGGGGTTACTGGGTTATGGGGATAGGGTGGAGGTGTTGACCTTGGGTACGGTGCTCTTTCCAAGAGCCGGTGCAGACTCAATGGGCCGAATGGCCTCCTTCTGTACTGTAAATTCTATGATCTATGATCCTGGAACTCCCTTCCTAATAGCAATGTGGGTGTACCTACACCAGATTGACTACACCAGGATTGCCAACCCTCCAGGAATGGCTGGGAAACTACCAGATTCACCCTTAATCTCCTTGCAGCTGCAAAGGCAGTTCAGATGATGTTAACACCATACGATCCCACCAATTGATCCCTGGTGGCCATAGAGTCCATTGGACTCAGGCTTGTCCGACCTTTCTGCATGTGAGGCCCGCATTTCAAAATTCTTCTCACTCAAGGGGCCAATGAGCAAATTTGGGAAAGACAAAGCTGAACAAGAATTTCAAAACAAAAACTGAGTTGTGAAAAGAAACAACTTGCGAAGTAATGTAACACAATGAGTAATAAATAAAACAGAGTATTAGAGTGCAATACGGTGAGTGTGTGTATTTCCGGCACCCTCCCAGGCTCAGGGTGGATAAGAGTACATGATGGTGACTTCCGGGTGCGGCGATGACCAGCTAAGTCGCACGTTTCGGCAGCTCCCGGTGGAACGGACTTTTGGGCTCTTGATAGGAGCCCCAACGGCAATTTTAACGGCTAAAAACACCGTGCGGTAAACCAGAAGGGTGTTTCCCCTGGACACGGATGGAAAAAGGAGAGGAAAGTGGCCGGATTGCAGCGGATCCTTTGGAACAACGGCAAGGAAGGCAAGCAGAAACCAAGATGGTGTCGGAAGGTGGCAGTTTCATATGGGGCCCTGAACAACAAGAGTTTTTGAAACGCTGCGTGGAGGAGATAAAAAAGGAAATGAAGAAAGAGTTGTTGGCCCCGATATTACAGGCGATTGAAGGGCTGAAAGAGGAACAAAAGACCCAGGAGCAGGAGCTTCGGGTCGTGAAGGCGAAAGCAGCAGAGAATGAAAACGATATACAGGGCCTGGTGGTGAAGTCGGAGATACAGGAGGCACACCAGAAACGATCTGTGGAGAGGTTGGACGCACTGGAATACAACGCAAGGAGGAACAACTTGAGGATTCTTGGCCTTCCTGAAGGTGTGGAGGGGGCGGACGTCGGGGCATATGTGAGCACGATGCTGCACTCGTTAATGGGAGTGGAGGCCCCGACGGGTCCGTTGGAGGTGGAGGGAGCATACCGAGTTATGGTGCGAGGATCGAGAGCAGGAGAAGCTCCCAGAGCCATAGTGGTGAGATTTCTCCGTTTTAAGGATAGAGAAATGGTCCTTAGATGGGCGAAGAAAACTCGGTGTAGTAAATGGGAGAACGCGGTGATCCGCGTCTATCAAGATTGGAGTGCGGAGGTGGCGAGAAGGAGGGCGAGCTTTAATCGGGCCAAAGCGGTACTTCACAAAAAGAAGATAAAATTTGGAATGCTGCAACCGGCAAGACTGTGGGTCACAAATCAAGGGTGGCACCACTACTTTGAGACGGCGGATGAAGCGTGGACTTTTATTGTAGAAGAAAAATTGGAATGATTGGACTACGAAAATGAACGTTTGGACAAAGTGGTGGGACGAGTGGGGGGGGGCGAAGAGGGATTGTATGATTAATCCTGCGGTATGGTAACTTTTCTTTCTCCCACAGGTGGTGATGGGGGGAGGTGGGGAGGGAGAGGAGATGGGGCGTTGGCCATGGGAGGCGGGGCCGAGGGAGAGGCGCGGGCTTGGTTCCCGCGCTATGATAATTATGGCGGGAATAGAGAAGCAGGAAGGAGGGGGCGCCGCACGGGGCGAGCCGTGATCACGGGGGGAAGCCGAGGTCAGCCAGAGTTTGCTGACTTCTGGGAGCAACATGGGGGGAGTAATTACGCTAGCGGGGGGTCTAGCGGGGGGGGGGGGGGGAGGGGGGAATTACTGGGTTGCTGCTGCTGGGGAAAGGGGGGAGTGGGTACGGGAAAGGATTGGCGGGGGGGCACCGACTGGGAGAAATACAGCTGCGTGGGAACTGGGTGAGAAGCTGGAAAAAGATGATGGCTAACCGGCAAGGGGGGGGGGGGGGTGGGAAGCCCCCCAACTCGGCTGATCACGTGGAACGTGAGGGGGCTTAACGGGCCGATAAAGAGGGCACGAGTACTCGCACACCTTAAGAAACTTAAAGCAGATGTGGTTATGTTACAGGAAACGCACCTGAAACTGATAGACCAGGTTAGGTTGCGCAAAGGATGGGTAGGGCAGGTGTGCCATTCGGGGCTGGATGCGAAAAACAGGGGGGTGGCTATATTAGTGGGGAAGCGGGTAATGTTCGAGGCAAAGACTATAGTGGCGGATAACGGGGGCAGATACGTGATGGTGAGTGGCAAATTACAGGGAGAGATGGTGGTGTTGGTAAACGTGTATGCCCCGAATTGGGACGATGCCAATTTTATGAGGCGAATGCTAGGACGCATCCCAGACCTAGAGACCGGAAAGCTGATAATGGGGGGAGACTTCAACACGGTGTTGGAACCAAGGCTGGATAGGTCGAAGTCCAGGACTGGTAGGAGGCCGGCAGCAGCCAAGGTGCTTAAGGATTTTATGGAGCAGATGGGAGGGGTGGACCCGTGGAGATTCAGTAGACCTAGGAGTAAGGAGTTCTCGTTTTTCTCCTATGTCCATAAAGTCTATTCACGCATAGACTTTTTTGTGTTGGGTAGGGCATTGATCCCGAGGGTGAGGGGAACGGAATATACGGCTATAGCCATTTCGGATCATGCCCCACACTGGGTAGACTTGGAGATAGGGGAGGAAACAAGAGGGCGTCCACCCTGGAGAATGGACATGGGACTAATGGCGGATGAGGGGGTGTGCCTAAGGGTGAGGGGATGCATTGAAAAGTACTTGGAACTCAATGACAATGGGGAGGTTCAGGTGGGAGTGGTCTGGGAGGCGTTGAAGGCGGTGGTTAGGGGGGAGCTGATATCAATAAGGACACATAAAGGGAAGCAGGAGAGTAAGGAACGGGAGCGGTTGCTGCAAGAACTTTTGAGGGTGGACAGACAATATGGGGAAGCACCGGAGGAGGGACTGTATAGGGAAAGGCAAAGGCTGCATGTGGAATTTGACTTGCTGACCACAGGCACTGCAGAGGCACAATGGAGGAAGGCGCAGGGTGTACAGTATGAACATGGAGAGAAGGCGAGCAGATTGCTGGCACACCAATTGAGGAAAAGGGGAGCAGCGAGGGAAATAGGGGGGGTGAGAGACGAAGATGGAGAGACGGAGCAGGGAGCGGAGAGAGTGAATGAAGTATTCAAGACATTTTATAAAAAATTGTATGAAGCTCAACCCCCGGATGGGAGGGAGAGAATGATGGATTTTTTGGATCGGCTGGAAATTCCCAAGGTGGAAGAGCAGGAAAGGATGGGATTGGGAGCACAGATCACGGTAGAAGAAGTGGTGAAAGGAATTAGGAACATGCAGACGGGAAAGGCCCCGGGACCGGACGGATTCCCAGTTGAATTTTACAGAAAATATTTGGACTTGCTCGCCCCGCTACTGACGAGGACCTTTAACGAGGCAAAGGAAAGGGGACAACTGCCCCCGACTATGTCAGAAGCAACGATATCGCTTCTTTTAAAGAAGGAAAAGGATCCGCTACAATGCGGGTCCTACAGACCAATTTCCCTCCTCAATGTGGATGCCAAGGTCCTGGCCAAGGTAATGGCAATGAGAATAGAGGAATGTGTCCCGGGGGTGGTTCATGAAGACCAAACTGGGTTTGTGAAGGGGAGACAGCTGAACACGAACATACGGAGGTTGTTAGGGGTAATGATGATGGCCCCACCAGGGGGTGAAACGGAGATAGTAGTGGCGATGGATGCCGAGAAAGCATTTGATAGAGTGGAATGGGATTATCTGTGGGAGGTGTTGAGGAGATTTGGGTTCGGAGAGGGGTATGTTAGATGGGTGCAGCTGTTGTATAGGGCCCCAGTGGCGAGTGTGGTCACGAATGGACGGGGATCGGCATATTTTCGGCTCCAGAGAGGGACAAGGCAGGGATGTCCTCTGTCCCCACTACTGTTTGCACTGGCGATTGAGCCCCTGGCGATAGCGCTGAGAGGTTCCAAGAGATGGAGGGGAATACTTAGGGGAGGAGAAGAACACCGGGTATCTTTATATGCGGATGATCTGCTACTATATGTGGCGGATCCAGCGGAGGGGATGCCAGAAATAATGCGGATACTTGGGGAGTTTGGGGATTTTTCAGGGTATAAATTGAACATGGGGAAGAGTGAGCTGTTTGTGGTGCATCCAGGGGAGCAGAGTAGAGAAATAGAAGACCTACCGTTGAGGAAGGTAACAAGAGACTTTCGTTACCTGGGGATCCAGATAGCTAAGAATTGGGGCACATTGCACAGGCTAAATTTGACGCGGTTGGTGGAACAGATGGAGGAAGATTTCAAGAGATGGGATATGGTAGCATTGTCAATGGCAGGGAGGGTGCAGGCGGTTAAGATGGTGGTCCTCCCGAGATTCCTTTTTGTGTTTCAGTGCCTCCCGGTGGTGATCACGAAGGCTTTTTTCAAAAGGATAGAAAAGAGTATCATGGGTTTTGTTTGGGCCGGGAAGACTCCAAGAGTGAGGAAGGGATTCTTACAGCGTAGTAGGGATAGGGGGGGGCTGGCACTACCGAGCCTAAGTGAGTATTATTGGGCCGCTAATATTTCAATGGTGAGTAAGTGGATGGGAGAGGAGGAAGGAGCGGCGTGGAAGAGATTAGAGAGGGCGTCCTGTAGGGGGACCAGCCTGCAGGCTATGGTGACAGCCCCATTGCCGTTCTCACCAAGGAACTATACCACGAGTCCGGTGGTGGTAGCTACACTGAAGATTTGGGGACAGTGGAGACGACATAGGGGAAAGACCGGAGCACTGGGGGGGTCCCCGATAAGAAACAACCATAGGTTTGCCCCGGGGGGAATGGATGGGGGATATGGAATGTGGCAAAGAGCAGGTATAACGCAATTGAAGGATCTGTTTGTGGATGGGAGGTTTACGAGTCTGGGAGCGCTGACCGAGAAATATGGGTTGCCCCAAGGGAATGCATTCAGGTACATGCAATTGAGGGCTTTTGCGAGGCAACAGGTGAGGGAATTCCCGCAGCTCCCGACACAAGAGGTGCAGGACAGAGTCATCTCAAAGAAATGGGTGGGGGACGGTAAGGTGTCGGATATATATAGGGAAATGAGAGACGAAGGGGAGACTATGATGGACGAACTAAAAGGGAAATGGGAAGAAGAGCTAGGGGAGGAGATCGAGGAGGGGATGTGGTCAGATGCCCTAAACAGGGTAAACTCGTCGTCCTCGTGCGCCAGGCTAAGCCTGATTCAGTTTAAGGTATTACACAGGGCACATATGACTGGAACACGGCTCAGTAAATTTTTTGGGGTGGAGGATAGGTGTGCGAGGTGCTCGAGAAGCCCAGCGAATCATACCCATATGTTTTGGTCATGCCCGGCACTACAGGGGTTTTGGATGGGGGTGACAAAGGTGCTTTCGAAAGTAGTAGGAGTCCGGGTCGAACCAAGCTGGGGGTTGGCTATATTTGGGGTTGCACAAAAGCCGGGAGTGTAGGAGGCGAAAGAGGCCGATGTTTTGGCCTTTGCGTCCCTAGTAGCCCGGCGCAGAATATTGCTAATGTGGAAAGAAGCCAAGCCCCCGGGGGTGGAGACCTGGATAAATGATATGGCGGGGTTCATAAAGTTAGAGCGGATTAAGTTCGTCGTAAGGGGGTCGGCTCAAGGGTTTACTAGGCGGTGGCAACCGTTCGTCGAATATCTTGCGGAAAGATAGATGGGGGAAAACAAAGAAGGCAGCAGCAGCGGCCCAGGATTTGGGGGGGGGGGGGGGGGAGGGATGGGGGGGGATGGCGGGGGGGTGGCCTGAGACAAGGCAGTTGCCAATTAGGGCTAGTTTTTATTTTTTGTTATTTAATATTTATTTATTTGTTGTTGTTTTTGTTTAAATAAAAAAGGTCATTATTATTATCTGTATTGTTACAATGTTGTGTAAAGGATGCACAGTGTACTGTGTTGGTTGACCAAAAATTTTCAATAAAATATTATTTAAAAAAAAAAAAGAGTACATGATGGTGGGTGAGATGAATGAGAACCCTGATACTGGGAGTGGGCCAGACATATGGACACATTCCAGCTCTGCACTCTCTACCCACCACACCCTGATCACTCCCCACCCCCCCCCCCCCACACCCCCGTTTCGGACGTCAATGGTCCTGCCCCTTGGCACCTGTGTTCCCCGGGCCCCATTCCCCAGCATCTCTACTCGCAAGACCTTGCACCCGGCCTGCAGCTCCCTGGCCCTTGACTCCTGGGCACTGCTCCTTGGCTTCCAGCTCTCTGGGACCCGCTACTTGGATCCCAACCCTTGGCTTGCCGCCCCTGTTCCTTGGCTCCTCAGCCTTTGGCTCCTTGGGCACCACTCCTTGGGTCCTGGTCTTCAGCTCCAAGGCTCTTGGCACCCAGGCCCAAACTTTACTGCTGCTGGTGTTCATTGGTGCTCTAATTACAGACTGTTTCTCTCCAACATTTGCTGCTAATAATGATCCTATCATCAGCAACAGTGGGAAAGAAACAGTCTGTGATTTAAGGAGCAGTTCCATGCAGATGCTTCTATTCAAACATAACTGTTTGACCCGCATTTTGAAAACTGGCTCGGAGGGCCATATAGAGGGGCTTTGAGAGCTGCATTCAGCCCTCAGGCCTTATGTTGGATAAGCCTGATTTAAATGAACAGGAACTGCAAACGCAGGCAGCACTTTTACACAGATGCACTGTGATGATATGGTACATTTATGCATAGAAGCACCTCAGAGTGCAACATGATGTATGTGGAGAACCTGAATATTATTGCACTTTGAATGATGTCCATTTTGAAAGGTTTGTAATGTTCTTTCAGATATTTTACAAATAAAGTATCTTTTTTGCAAAAAAACCCCACTTTTTTCCCGCTGAGACTGAGCATTGAGAAAGCTTTGAGTCTCAGAGTTGATCCGTCCTCTAGTCGACGCTCGAGAGAGAGAGAAGGGAGAACAAGGAGCCAACCCAGCCCAACCTAGCCAGGAGACAGAATTTCTAAAGGAGTGAGCAAATAAGCCAAGGACAACTGGCTGAATTTGCCGCTGCCTGCTGAGAAAATTCATATCCCCATCTAGCACCTGGAAAGCTTAGCAGATCCCTGGACTGGGTCCACGGCTGGAAAAGAAAGTCCCCCGAGAGGTACAGACGCAAGGGAACCCTGCTTCCAGTTTCCTGTTTTGTGCTGCTGGGCTAGAAAAAGTGCATTGATAAAGTCGAAAAGCCAAACGTTGAATGCCTTCCACTATGAAAACTGTCTCAGAAATTGGAGCCATGATTGGTAAAGGGAGCAACCCTAACTGCAGACATTTCAAGAAGGTGGCTCAGCAACTTCACCTCGAGAAAAGACTGTCTCAATTGGCCCAGTCTGCACACAACATTGGTTCACCTGCATTTGGGGCATTGCCTGCATTTCTGATCACCGCCGCCTTTCCAAAAAGGCCATTATGCCACTGGTAAAGGAGCAGTGAAGGGTACTGATCTGATTGATGTGGGAAACAGGCAACCTGAGCTATAAGGAGAGACAACAGAATCTCAGTTTGTTTCCACTGGAGGAAAGGAAACTGAGAAGAGATTTGATTGATGTATTCAAGATCCTTAAATGCGTATCGACCAGTTAAATCTTAAGAAGCTCTTGATCAAGGCACCAGGAACAATAGTAAGTGAGCATTGGATTGATCTCAGTACAGTAAAAGGTGTACGGTTTCACTATGGTTATCTGACATGTGCCTTTGCTTCAGATTTATATAAAGTGTGCATGGTTGGAGTCCCTCATCGACTATCTGATTGAGATGCTCCTTTGGCCAAATCTGCTGGCAGTGGGGGTTGTTTGGCCTGGTTAAATGCCTCTCTTGCGTAGATACATCTGCACCTATTTTCCTGGAGAAGGAGCATGTGGTGTCTGCTAGTATGCTGGGCACTGGGGTGACTAGAGTGCACCATCACTCCTGGGAATGGGGATTTTATTTTGATTTGAAAGCAAAATACTGCAGAAGTGCATACTGGAGGATTGTGCTAAACTTCAAAAGGACATAGACAGGTTAGTGGAATGGGCAGTCAAGTGCTGATCTGATTGTAACCTCAACCCCACATTCCCGCCCTACCCCGATAACCTCGTTAATGCAGAATCTATTTAAAATAAAGTATATAATCTTTAAGTGGGTGTAGGAGCAGAGGGACCTGGGGGTATATGTGCAAAAAGTATTGAAGCAAGACAGGTTAAGTTTACTGGGTTTTATAAGTATGGAGTGCAAAAGCAAGGAAGCTATGATAAACCTACTTAGAACACTAAGTTTATCATAGAATAGATTATCATAGAATTTACAGTGCAGAAGGAGGCCATTCGGCCCGTCGAGTCTGCACCGGCTCTTGGAAAGAGCACCCTACCCAAGGTCAACACCTCCACCCTATCCCCATAACCCAGTAACCCCACCCAACACTAAGGGCAATTTTGGACACTAAGGGCAATTTATCATGGCCAATCCACCTACCCTGCACATCTTTGGACTGTGGGGGGGAAACCGGAGCACCCGGAGGAAACCCACGCACACACGGGGAGGATGTGCAGACTCCGCACAGACAGTGACCCAGCGGGGAATTGAACCTGGGACCCTGGAGCTGTGAAGCAATTGTGCTATCCACAATGCTACCGTGTTGCCCTGTTTAGCCTCAGCTGGATGTGTAGTTCTGGGCACCACAGTTTAGGAAAGATGTGAAGGCATTAGAGAGCAGAAAAAAACTCATGAGAGTAGTTCCAGACATGAGGAACTATGTGGATTGATTGGAGAAGCTGGGACTGTTCTTGGAGAAGAGAAGGTTGAGAGGAGATTGATAAAGGTGTTCAAAATCATGACAGGACTGTACAGAGGAGATAGGGAGAAGCTGTTTCCAAACGTGGAAGGACTGGGGCACAGATTTGAGATAACTGGCAAAAGAAACAATGGGGAAATGAGAAAAACCTCTTTCATGTAGCAAATGATTACGTTCTGGAATGCAGTACCGGAGAGTGTAGTGGAGGATAGTCTATTAATGCTAATAATCTTTATTGTCACAAGTAGGCTTACATTAACACTGCAATGATGTTACTGTGCAAAGCCACATTCCGGCACCTGTTCGGGTACACGGAGGGAGAATTCAGAATGTCCAAATTACCTAACAAGCACGTTTTTCGGGACTTATGGGAGAAAACCGGAGCACCCGGAGGAAACCCACGCAGACACGGGGAGAACGTGCAGCTTCCGCACAGACAGTGACCCAAGCCAGGAATCGAACCTGGGGCCCTGGAGCTGTGAAGCAACAGTGCTAACCACTGTGCTACCATGCCGACCTCACCAATTAAAAGGGAATTGGATCATTATCTGAAAAGGAAACATTTGCAGGGCTACAGGGAAAATGCAGGGAGTGGCATTTGGTGAATTGGTCTTACAGAGAGCCAGCACAGATGTGACAGACCGAATGGCCTTCTTTGTCCTATATCCATTCCCTCAAATTGAGGGAAATCTGAAATACTGAGAACTGATAAAAGGTCATTAAGACCTTAAGACGAAGGAGCAGAATCAGGCCATTCCACCCATCAAGTCTGCTCCGCCATTCAATCATGGCTGATATTTTTCTCATCCCAATTTTCCTGCCTTCTCCCCATAAATCCTGATCCCCTTATTAATCAAGAACCTATCTATCTCTGTCTTAAAGATACTCAGTGATTTGGCCTCCACAGCCTTCTGCGGCAAAGAGTTCCACAGATTCACCACCCTCTGGCTGAAGAAACTTCTCCTCATCTCTGTTTTAAAAAAAATTTAGAGTACCCAATTCATTTTTTCCAATTAAGGGGCAATTTAGTGGGGCCAATCCACCTAGCCTGCACATCTTTGGGTTGTGGGGGTGAAACCCACGCAAACACAGGAAGAATGTGAAAACTCCACACGGACGGAGCCGGGATTGAACCTGGGACTTCAGTGACGTGAGGCAGCAGTGCTAACCATTGCACCACCGTGCTGGCCTCCTCATCTCTGTTTTAAAGGATCTTCCCTTCAGTCTGAGTCTGTGCCCTCGAGTTCTAGTTTTCCTACTAGTGGAAACATCCTCTCCACGTCCACTCTATTCAGGCCTCTTAATATCCTGTATCAATAAGATCCCCCTTCATCCATCTAAATTCCAATGAGTAATACCCAGAGTCCTCAACCGCTCTTCATATTTCAAGCTCTTCATTCCAAGGATCATTCTTGTGGACCTCCTCTGGACCCTCTCCAAGGCCAACACGTCCTTTGTTAGATACGGGCCTAAAACTGCTCACAATAATCCAAATGGGGGCTGACCAGAGCCTTATACAGCCTCAGAAGTATATCCCTGGTCTTGTATTCTAGCCCTCATGACACGAATGCTAACATTGCATTTGCCTTCCGAACTGCCTACTGAACCTGCACGTTAACCTGAAGAGAATCTTGATCTAGGACCCCTAAGTCCCTTTGTGCTTCTGACTTCCTTTTCCCATTTAGAAAATAGACTATGCCTTCATTCTTCCTGCCAAAGTGCATAACCTCACAGTTTTCCACATTGTATTCCATCTGCCACAGGAGTAGCACGGTGGCGCAGTGGTTAGCACTGCTGGCTCCCAGCCCCGAGGGCCCGGGTGCGATCCCGGCCCCGAGTCACTGTCCGTGTGGAGTTTGCATATTCTCCCCATGACAGCTTGGGTCTCACACCCCAAAAAGGTGTGCAGGGTAAGTGAATTGGCCACGCTAAATTGTCCCTTAATTAGATATAAAAACAATTGGGTACTAAAATTAAAAAGAACAAATAAATGTATTCCATCTGCCACTTTGCCCACTCTCCTAGCCTGTCCAAGTCCTTCTCCAGCCCCCTGCTTCCTCAGTACTACCTGTCCCTCTGCGTATCCTTGTTTCATCTGCAAACGTAACATCTGGATTCAACCCCTGAGGCACACCACTAGTCACCGGCTGCCATCCTGAAAAAGACCCCTTTATCCCCCACTCTCTGCCTTCTGCCAGTCAGCCAATCCTCTAGCCATGCCAGGATCTCACCCTAAACACCATGGGCTCTTAACTTATTTAACTTAACTTCATTGATCTGAAATATCACATTTTATTGCTCTCCACAGATATTATGGTCCAAAGGGGCTCTATTTGTGCTGTAAAACTCTAGGACTCTTGTGTTTCTGAATATTTCCAGCATTTTCTTATTTTCATTTGATTTGTTAGGTTTCTTTTGGGCAGGCACTCTTTCCCTGGGTGGAGGGGTCAGTCACCGGGGGGCATAGGTTTAAGGTCCGTGGGCCAAAGTTTAGAGGAGATGTGCGAGGCAGGTTTTTTACACAGTGGTGGTGAGTGCCTGGAACACGCTGCCAGGGGAGGTTGTGCAGCAGATACATTAACGGTGTTCAAAAGGCATCTTCAAAACACATGGATAGGATGGGTATAGAAGGATGCGGCACTAGGAAGTGGCCAAGGGTGGTATCATGACCAGTATTAGCTTGAAGGCCTGGTCCTGAGCTGTATTATTCTTTGTTCTTTTTAAATCTTATGTTTTCTCACAGTGAGTAGTGGTGCCTCTTTCAAATGGACCACCTAGTTCCTCTTGACTAAGAACCAAGTTTGGTTGAAAAGGGGACTATGTCCATTACCCTTTAAATCCATTTTAAGTTTTAAAATCTCCACCCACTCCTCTTTTGGCGACTACCTAACAGCAGATGCAGGCTTTCTTAAATATAAATTTAGAGTATCCAATTCATTTTTTCCAATTAAGGGGCAATTTAGCGTGGCCAACCCACCCATCCTGCACATCTTTTGGGTTGTGGAGGCGAAGCTGGGATCAAGAGCAGATACAGGTTTGGCAAGGAGCTTTAGGACTGAGTTGAGGAAGAACTTCTTCACCGAAAGGGTTGTAAATTTGTGGAATTCGCTGCCCAGTGAAGCAGTTGAGGCTACCTCATTGGATGTTTTAAGGCAAAGATAGATAGATTTTTGAACAGTAAAGGGATTAAGGGTTATGGTGAGCGGGCGGGTAAGTGGAACTGAGTCCACAAAAAGGTCAGCCAGGATCTTGTTGAATGGCGGAGCAGGCTCGAGGGGCCAGATGGCCTACTCCTGCTCCTAGTTCTTAATTATTTAAATGATCGAACTTGCAAAAGTCAGGCAGGTGTTGATCATAGATGTTTCTATTGCATTATGCTTGTCAAGACTGTTGCAAATGTCTAGTTTTGGCTTGTCGAACCCATGGCCCACTAGCCGCAAACCTCTGTATTTGGTTTGTGTAGCCAGTGTTCCAACGATGGGTAAATTCCGTAGAATCCATGGATCCATAGAATCCCTACAGTGCAGAAGGAAGCCATTTGACCAATCAAGTCTGCACCGACCCTCCGAAAGAGAACTCTACCTAGGCCCGCTCCCCCACCCTATCCTCGTAACCCCATGCATTGATCATGGCCAATCCACCTAACCTGAACTTCTTTGGACTGTGGGAGGAAACCAGAGCAGCCGGAGGAAACCCAAGCAGACATGGAGTGAATGTCCAAACTTCACAAAGACAGTCAGCTAAGCATGGAATCAAACCCGGATCCCTGGAGCTGTGAGGCAGCAGTGAAACCCGGGTCCCTGGAGCTGTGAGGCAGCAGTGAACCCGGATCCCTGGAGCTGTGAGACAGCAGTGAACCCGGATCCCTGGAGCTGTGAGGCAGCAGTGAACCCGGGTCCCTGGAGCTGTGAGGCAGCAGTGAACCCGGGTCCCTGGAGCTGTGAGACAGCAGTGAACCCGGATCCCTGGAGCTGTGAGACAGCAGTGAACCCGGGTCCCTGGAGCTGTGAGGCAGCAGTGAACCCGGATCCCTGGAGCTGTGAGACAGCAGTGAACCCGGATCCCTGGAGCTGTGAGGCAGCAGTGAACCCGGATCCCTGGAGCTGTGAGGCAGCAGTGAACCCGGATCCCTGGTGCTGTGAGGCAGCAGTGAACCCGGATCCCTGGAGCTGTGAGGCAGCAGTGAACCCAAGTCCCTGGAGCTGTGAGACAGCAGTGACCCCGGGTCCCTGGAGCTGTGAGACAGCAGTGAACCCGGATCCCTGGTGCTGTGAGACAGCAGTGAACCCGGATCCCTGGAGCTGTGAGGCAGCAGTGAACCCGGGTCCCTGGAGCTGTGGGACAGCAGTGAACCCGAGTCCCTGGAGCTGTGAGGCAGCAGTGAACCCGGATCCCTGGAGCTGTGAGGCAGCAGTGAACTCGGGTCCCTGGAGCTGTGAGGCAGCAGTGAACCCGAGTCCCTGGTGCTGTGAGGCAGCAGTGAACCCGAGTCCCTGGAGATGTGAGGCAGCAGTGAACCCGGATCCCTGGAGCTGTGAGACAGCAGTGAACCCGAGTCCCTGGAGCTGTGAGACAGCAGTGAACCCGGATCCCTGGAGCTGTGAGACAGCAGTGAACCCGAGTCCCTGGAGCTGTGAGGCAGCAGTGAACCCGGATCCCTGGAGCTGTGAGGCAGCAGTGAACCCGGATCCCTGGTGCTGTGAGGCAGCAGTGAACCCGGGTCCCTGGAGCTGTGAGGCAGCAGTGAACCCGGTGTGGTGGTATGTATTCGGGGTAATACGGTACACCATGAATGCCGAGGAGCTAATGGAGGACAGATGCTGGGTCCCGATTGGATCTGCCACCTACTGGGCTCCACCCAGATAGGCGGGGTATAAGAACCCGGTTTACTCCCCGCAGCTGCATTCTGTGACTGAGCTGCTGGGGAACGAGTCTGAACAAGTCTGCTCAATAAAGCCTAGATTGAAGTTCTCTACGTCTCGCCTCGTGTGTGATCAATGGTGCTACAGACTTAAAAAGGAATATGGAGCTCCGGATCGCCCCGGAGTGCCTGCGAATCGGCCCCCAAGCAGCTAACGCAACATCGGCGTTTAAACACTGGGTGGCGTGCTTTGAGGGGTACCTCCGAACGGCCCCCGTCAGACCAACGGAAGACCAGAAGATGCAGCTCCTGCATTCCAGAGTGAGTCCCGAAATCTACGCCCTCATCGAGGACGCGGAAGAATTCCCAGCGGCGATCAACTTGCTGAAACAGACCTACATTAGGCCCGTCAACCAGGTCTACGCACGCTACCAGCTCGTGACGAGATGACAAATCCCCGGGGAATCGCTGGACGAATTCTTCAATGCGCTGACGATCCTGGGAAGAAACTATGACTGCCCAGCGGTAACGGTGAATGAACATACGGACCTCCTGATCAGAGACGCTTACGTAGCAGGTTTGGCATCGTCGCAAATTCGCCAGAGACTTTTAGAGAAAGACTCTCTCGGACTCACAGAGGCACGGGCCCTCGCAGCCTCCCTCGACGTGGCCTCCCAAAACGCCCGCGCCTATGCCCCCGACCGCACTACAGCCCCTTGGGCTCCGTGGACCCCCACCGCAACCGACCCCCCGGCACCCCCCACCCCTCTGCAAGCGTGCGCGGCCAGAATCCCAGACCACCCGGGGGGGCCCCGCTGCTACTTTTGCGGGCAGCCGGAAAACCCCCACCAGCGCTGCCCGGCCCGCTCGGCCACCTGTAAAAGCTACGGCAAAAAGGGGCACTACGCAGCGGTGTGCCAGTCCCGTGGGGTCACCGCTATCTCCAGGGAACAAACGGGACCACGGGCTCAACCCCCCCAGCGACCCACGGGCGGCCAACGGGTGCCGCCATTTTGGACCCCGGAACCACGAGGGGGGGGACGGGCGCCGCCATCTTACTACCCACGGGCCGCGTGCGATCCACGGGAGCGGCCATTTTGTCCACCCCGCCACATGCGACCCATGGGAGCGGCCATTATGTCCACCCCCGGCAGCGTGCGATCCATGGACGCCGCCATCTTGGCTGACTGGCAAGGACCCCAGCGTGGACGGCTCCACACTGCCTGAAGACAACGATCTGATGCACCAACCACGTTTGGCATCGGTGACCCTCGACCAGTCGTGGCCCCGGACGCTCCAGACGACAACGACAAAGGTGCTGGTGAACGGGCACGAGACGCCGTGTTTGATTGACTCGTGGGGCACGGAGAGCTTTATTCATCCGGACACGGTAAGACGCTGTTCCATTGTAATTTGGCTAAGCACCCAAAACATTTTCCTGGCGGCAGGGTCCCACTCCGTTGCAATCAAAGGGTTCTGCATCGCAAACCTAACGGTGCAGGGGAGAGAGTTCAAAAATTACCGGCTGTATGTCCTCCCCCACCTCTGCGCTCCCACCCTCCTGGGGTTGGACTTCCAATGCAACCTCCAGAGCTTAACATTTAAATTTGGCGGCCCTATACCCCCACTGACTATCTGCGGCCTCGCAACACTCAAGGTCGAACCGCCCTCCTTGTTTGCGAACCTCACCCAAGATTGCAAACCCGTTGCCATTAGGAGCAGACGGTACAGCACCCAGGACCGGACGTTTATCAGGTCCGAAGTCCAGCGGCTGCTGAAGGAAGGCATAATCCAGGCCAGCAATAGTCCCTGGAGAGCTCAGGTAGTAGTAGTGAAGACAGGGGAGAAGCAGAGGATGGTCGTAGACTACAGTCAGACCATCAACAGGTACACGCAGCTAGATGCGTACCCTCTTCCCCGCATATCCGACATGGTCAATCGGATTACACAGTACAAGGTCTTTTCCACCGTGGACCTGAAGTCTGCCTACCACCAGCTCCCCATTCGCCCCGGTGACCGCAAGTACACTGCCTTCGAAGCTGACGGGCGGCCATACCACTTCTTAAGGGTTCCATTCGGCGTCACGAACGGAGTCTCGGTCTTCCAACGGGAGATGGGCCGAATGGTTGACCAGCACGGTTTACGGGCCACGTTCCTGTACCTCGACAACGTCACCATCTGCGGCCACGACCAGCAGGACCACGACGCCAACATCCGCAAATTCCTCCAGACCATTAACGCCCTCAACTCACCTACAACGAGGAAAAATGCGTGTTTAGCACCGACCGTCTAGCCATCTTGGGCTACGTAGTGCGTAATGGAGTGATAGGCCCCGGCCCTGAACGCATGCGCCCCCTCATGGAGTTACCTCTCCCCCACTGTGCCAAAGCCCTGAAACGCTGCCTGGGCTTCTTTTCTTATTACGCCCAGTGGGTCCCCCAGTACGCAGACAAGGCCCGCCCACTAATCCAGTCCACTACTTTTCCCCTGTCGTCAGAGGCCCGCCAGGCCTTCAGCCGCATCAAAGCGGATATCGTAAAGGCCACGATGCGCGCCATCGACGAGTCCCTCCCCTTCCAAGTCAAGAGCGACGCATCCGACGTAGCTCTAGTGGCCACTCTCAACCAAGCGGGCAGACCCGTGGCCTTTTTCACCCGGACCCTCCACGCTTCAGAAATTCGCCACTCCTCAGTAGAAAAGGAGGCCCAAGCCATAGTGGAAGCTGTGCGACATTGGAGGCAATACCTGGCCGGTAGGAAATTCACTCCCCTCACTGACCAACGGTCGGTAGCCTTCATGTTCGATAATGCACAGCGGGGCAAGATAAAGAACGACAAGATCCTGCGGTGGAGGATCGAACTCTCCACCTACAACTATGAGATCTTGTACTGTCCCGGAAAGCTGAACGAGCCGTCCGATACCCTATCTCGCGGCACATGTGCCAACGCACAAGTGGACCGCCTGCAGGCCCTCCACGAGGACCTCGGCCATCCGGGGGTCACTCGCTTCTACCACTTTATAAAGGCCCGCAACCTCCCTTACTCCGTCGAGGAGGTCCAAACAGTCACCAGGAACTGCCAAATCTGCGCAGAATGCAAACCGCAGTTTTTCAGGCCAGATAGAGCGCACCTAATAAAGGCTTCCCGTCCCTTTGAACGCCTCAGTCTGGATTTCAAAGGCCCCCTCCCCTCCACCGATCGCAACACGTACTTTCTTAACGTCGTTGACGAATACTCCCGTTTCCCCTTCGCTATTCCCTGCCCCGACATGACCGCAGCCACGGTCATTGAAGCCCTCTGCACCATCTTTACCCTGTTCGGTTTCCCCGCCTACATCCATAGCGACAGGGGGTCCTCCTTCATGAGTGACGAGCTGCGTCAATTCCTGCTCAGCAAGGGCATAGCCTCGAGCAGGACGACCAGCTACAACCCCCGGGGGAACGGGCAGGTAGAGAGGGAGAACGGAACGGCCTGGATGACCGTCCTACCGGCCCTACGGCCTAGGAGTCTCCCAACTTCTCGCTGGCAGGAAGTCCTCCCGGATGCCCTTCATTCTATCCGGTCCCTGCTGTGCACCGCCACGAACCAAACGCCTCACGAGCGCCTCCTGGTCTTCCCTAGGAAGTCCGCTTCTGGAACGTCACTTCCGACCTGACTGGCAGCCCCGGGACCCATCCTGCTCCGGAAACATGTGCGGGCGCACAAATCAGACCCACTGGTGGAAAAGGTACATCTACTCCACGCCAACCCGCAGTACGCCTACGTGGCGTTCCCAGACGGCCGACAGGACACGGTCTCTCTGCGAGACCTGGCGCCCGCCGGAGCTCCCCACACCACCCCCAACACCAATCACCACCCCCTCACTCCTGCCGGTGCACCCCACAGCCACCCCCTTCCCGGGGGGATCGGTTCTCCTCCCAGGCCCGCCCAGGAGTAAGGAAACACAGAGGGACAGCGCGATGCTCCCAGAGTCGACCGGACCCGAGCCAGCACCACCACCACCACCACGACCCGGGCTGAGACGATCGGAGAGGGCGACCAGAGCACCATCTCGACTCATCGAGTCGACTTAAGATGTATATAATTCAGTGGCCCAGTAAAGCGGCATTGTTGTAAATAGTTAACGCTGCTAATCGGGTAAAATGTGAATAATTCGGTGGCCCAGTAAAAGCAGCATGGTTGTATACAGTTCAATGGTTAAGGCACCGACCCTGTAAACCCCTACCACCATACCACCCACATCTCCGCCGGGTTCCTTTTTAACAAGGGGAGAATGTGGTGGTATGTGTTAGGGGTAATACTGGACACCATGAATGCCGAGGAGCTAATGGAGGACAGATGCTGGGTCCTGATTGGATCTGCCACCTACTGGGCTCCACCCAGATAGGCGGGGTATAAGAACCCGGTTTACTCCCCGCAGCTGCATTCTGTGACTGAGCTGCTGGGGAACGAGTCTGAACAGGTCTGCTCAATAAAGCCTCGATTGAAGTTCTCTACGTCTCGCCTCGTGTGTGATCGATGGTGCTACACTCGGATCCCTGGAGCTGTGAGGCAGCAGTGAACCCGGATCCCTGGAGCTGTGAGGCAGCAGTGAACCCGAGTCCCTGGAGCTGTGAGACAGCAGTGAACCCGGATCTCTGGAGCTGTGAGACAGCAGTGAACCCGGATCCCTGGAGCTGTGAGACAGCAGTGAACCCGGATCCCTGGAGCTGTGAGACAGCAGTGAACCCGGATCTCTGGAGCTGTGAGACGGCGGTGAACCCGGATCCCTGGAGCTGTGAGGCAGCAGTGAATCCAGATCCCTGGAGCTGTGAGGCAGCAGTGAACCCGGGTCCCTGGTGCTGTGAGACAGCAGTGAACCCGGATCACTGGAGCTGTGAGGCAGCAGTGAACCCAGATCCCTGGAGCTGTGAGGCAGCAGTGAACCCGGGTCCCTGTTGCTGTGAGACAGCAGTGAACCCGGATCCCTGGAGCTGTGAGGCAGCAGTGAACCCGGATCCCTGGAGCTGTGAGACAGCAGTGAACCCGGATCCCTGGAGCTGCGAGACAGCAGTGAACCCAGATCCCTGGAGCTGTGAGGCAGCAGTGAACCCGGATCCCTGGTGCTGTGAGGCAGCAGTGAACCCGGATCCCTGGAGCTGTGAGACAGCAGTGAACCCGGATCCCAGGTGCCTTGAGGCAGCAGTGAACCCGGGTCCCTGGAGCTGTGAGGCAGCAGTGAACCCGGGTCCCTGGAGCTGTGAGACAGCAGTGAACCCGGATCCCTGGAGCTGCGAGACAGCAGTGAACCCGGGTCCCTGGAGCTGTGAGGCAGCAGTGAACCCGGATCCCTGGAGCTGTGAGACAGCAGTGAACCCGGGTCCCTGGAGCTGTGAGACAGCAGTGAACCCAGGTCCCTGGAGCTGTGAGACAGCAGTGAACCCGGATGCCTGGAGCTGTGAGACAGCAGTGAACCCAGGTCCCTGGAGCTGTGAGACAGCAGTGAACCCGGATCCCTGGAGCTGTGAGGCAGCAGTGAACCCGGGTCCCTGGAGCTGTGAGGCAGCAGTGAACCCGGATCCCTGGAGCTGTGAGGCAGCAGTGAACCCGGATCCCTGGAGCTGTGAGGCAGCAGTGAACCCGAGTTCCTGGAGCTGTGAGGCAGCAGTGAACCCGGGTCCCTGGAGCTGTGAGGCAGCAGTGAACCCGGGTCCCTGGGGCTGTGAGGCAGCAGTGAACCCGGATCCCTGGAGCTGTGAGACAGCAGTGAACCCGGATCCCTGGAGCTGTGAGGCAGCAGTGAACTCGCGTCCCTGGAGCTGTGAGGCAGCAGTGAACCCGGATCTCTGGAGCTGTGAGGCAGCAGTGAACCCGGATCCCTGGAGCAGTGAGGCAGCAGTGAACCCGGGTCCCTGGAGCTGTGAGGCAGCAGTGAACCCGGATCCCAGGAGCTGTGAGGCAGCAGTGAACCCGTGTCCCTGGAGCAGTGAGGCAGCAGTGAACATGGGTCCCTGGTGCTGTGAGGCAGCAGTGAACCCGGATCCCTGGAGCTGTGAGGCAGCAGTGAACCCGAATCCCTGGAGCAGTGAGGCAGCAGTGAACCCGGATCCCTGCAGCTGTGAGACAGCAGTGAACCCGGATCCCTGGAGCTGTGAGGCAGCAGTGAACCCGGATCCCTGGAGCTGTGAGGCAGCAGTGAACCCGGATCCCTGGTGCTGTGAGGCAGCAGTGAACCCGGGTCCCTGGGGCTGTGAGGCAGCAGTGAACCCGGATCCCTGGAGCTGTGAGACAGCAGTGAACCCGGATCCCTGGAGCTGTGAGGCAGCAGTGAACTCGCGTCCCTGGAGCTGTGAGGCAGCAGTGAACCCGGATCCCTGGAGCTGTGAGGCAGCAGTGAACCCGGATCCCTGGAGCAGTGAGGCAGCAGTGAACCCGGATCCCTGGAGCTGTGAGGCAGCAGTGAACCCGGATCCCTGGAGCAGTGAGGCAGCAGTGAACCCGGGTCCCTGGAGCTGTGAGGCAGCAGTGAACCCGGATCCCTGGAGCTGTGAGGCAGCAGTGAACCCGGATCCCTGGAGCTGTGAGGCAGCAGTGAACCCGGATCCCTGGAGATGTGAGGCAGCAGTGAACCCGGATCCCTGGAGCAGTGAGGCAGCAGTGAACCCGGGTCCCTGGAGCTGTGAGGCAGCAGTGCACCCGGATCCCTGGAGCTGTGAGGCAGCAGTGAACCCGGGTCCCTGGAGCTGTGAGGCAGCAGTGAACCCGAATCCCTGGAGCTGTGAGGCAGCAGTGAACCCGAATCCCTGGAGCAGTGAGGCAGCAGTGAACCCGGATCCCTGGAGCAGTGAGGCAGCAGTGAACCCGGGTCCCTGGAGCTGTGAGGCAGCAGTGAACCCGAATCCCTGGAGCAGTGAGGCAGCAGTGAACCCGAATCCCTGGAGCAGTGAGGCAGCAGTGAACCCGGATCCCTGGAGCTGTGAGACAGCAGTGAACCCGGATCCCTGGAGCTGTGAGACAGCAGTGAACCCGGATCCCTGGAGCTGTGAGGCAGCAGTGAACCCAGATCCCTGGAGCTGTGAGGCAGCAGTGAACCCGGATCCCTGGAGCTGTGAGACAGCAGTGAACCCGGATCCCTGGAGCTGTGAGACAGCAGTGAACCCGGATCCCTGGAGCTGTGAGGCAGCAGTGAACCCAGATCCCTGGAGCTGTGAGGCAGCAGTGAACCCGGGTCCCTGGAGCTGTGAGGCAGCAGTGAACCCGGGTCCCTGGAGCTGTGAGACAGCAGTGAACCCGGATCCCTGGAGCTGCGAGACAGCAGTGAACCCGGGTCCCTGGAGCTGTGAGGCAGCAGCGAACCCGGATCCCTGGAGCTGTGAGACAGCAGTGAACCTGGATCCCTGGAGCTGTGAGACAGCAGTGAACCCGGGTCCCTGGAGCTGTGAGACAGCAGTGAACCCGGATCCCTGGAGCTGTGAGGCAGCAGTGAACCCGGTTCCCTGGAGCTGTGAGGCAGCAGTGAACCCGGATCCCTGGAGCTGTGAGGCAGCATTGAACCCGGATCCCTGGAGCTGTGAGGCAGCAGTGAACCCGAGTCCCTGGAGCTGTGAGGCAGCAGTGAACCCGAGTCCCTGGTGCTGTGAGGCAGCAGTGAACCCGGATCCCTGGAGCTGTGAGGCAGCAGTGAACCCGGATCCCTGGAGCTGTGAGGCAGCAGTGAACCCGGATCCCTGGAGCTGTGAGGCAGCAGTGAACCCGAGTCCCTGGAGCTGTGAGGCAACAGTGAACCCGAGTCCCTGGAGCTGTGAGGCAGCAGTGAACCCGAGTCCCTGGTGCTGTGAGGCAGCAGTGAACCCGAATACCTGGAGCTGTGAGGCAGCAGTGAACCCGGATCGCTGGAGCTGTGAGGCAGCAGTGAACCCGGATCCCTGGAGCTGTGAGGCAGCAGTGAACCCGAGTACCTAGAGCTGTGAGGCAGCAGTGAACCCGAGTCCCTGGAGCTGTGAGGCAGCAGTGAACACGGGTCCCTGGTGCTGTGAGGCAGCAATGAACCCGGGTCCCTGGAGCTGTGAGGCAGCAGTGAACCCGAGTCCCTGGACCTGTGAGACAGCAGTGAACCCGGGTGCCTGGAGCTGTGAGACAGCAGTGAACCCGGATCCCTGGAGCTGTGAGGCAGCAGTGAACTCGCGTCCCTGGAGCTGTGAGGCAGCAGTGAACCCGGGTCCCTGGAGCTGTGAGACAGCAGTGAACCCGAATCCCTGGAGCTGTGAGGCAGCAGTGAACCCGGATCCCTGGAGCTGTGAGGCAGCAGTGAACCCGGATCCCTGGTGCTGTGAGACAGCAGTGAACCCGGATCCCTGGAGCTGTGAGGCAGCAGTGAACCCGGGTCCCTGGAGCTGTGAGACAGCAGTGAACCCGGATCCCTGGAGCTGTGAGGCAGCAGTGAACCCGGGTTCCTGGAGCTGTGAGACAGCAGTGAACCCGGGTCCCTGGAGCTGTGAGGCAGCAGTGAACCCGGATCCCTGGAGCTGTGAGGCAGCAGTGAACCCGGGTCCCTGGGGCTGTGGGGCAGCAGTGAACCCGGATCCCTGGAGCTGTGAGGCAGCAGTGAACCCGGATCCCTGGAGCTGTGAGGCAGCAGTGAACCCGGGTTCCTGGAGCTGTGAGACAGCAGTGAACCCGGGTCCCTGGAGCTGTGAGGCAGCAGTGAACCCGGATCCCTGGAGCTGTGAGGCAGCAGTGAACCCGGGTCCCTGGGGCTGTGGGGCAGCAGTGAACCCGGATCCCTGGAGCTGTGAGACAGCAGTGAACCCGGATCCCAGGTGCCTTGAGGCAGCAGTGAACCCGGGTCCCTGGAGCTGTGAGGCAGCAGTGAACCCGGGTCCCTGGAGCTGTGAGACAGCAGTGAACCCGGATCCCTGGAGCTGCGAGACAGCAGTGAACCCGGGTCCCTGGAGCTGTGAGGCAGCAGTGAACCCGGATCCCTGGAGCTGTGAGACAGCAGTGAACCCGGGTCCCTGGAGCTGTGAGACAGCAGTGAACCCAGGTCCCTGGAGCTGTGAGACAGCAGTGAACCCGGATGCCTGGAGCTGTGAGACAGCAGTGAACCCAGGTCCCTGGAGCTGTGAGACAGCAGTGAACCCGGATCCCTGGAGCTGTGAGGCAGCAGTGAACCCGGGTCCCTGGAGCTGTGAGGCAGCAGTGAACCCGGATCCCTGGAGCTGTGAGGCAGCAGTGAACCCGGATCCCTGGAGCTGTGAGGCAGCAGTGAACCCGAGTTCCTGGAGCTGTGAGGCAGCAGTGAACCCGGGTCCCTGGAGCTGTGAGGCAGCAGTGAACCCGGGTCCCTGGGGCTGTGAGGCAGCAGTGAACCCGGATCCCTGGAGCTGTGAGACAGCAGTGAACCCGGATCCCTGGAGCTGTGAGGCAGCAGTGAACTCGCGTCCCTGGAGCTGTGAGGCAGCAGTGAACCCGGATCTCTGGAGCTGTGAGGCAGCAGTGAACCCGGATCCCTGGAGCAGTGAGGCAGCAGTGAACCCGGGTCCCTGGAGCTGTGAGGCAGCAGTGAACCCGGATCCCAGGAGCTGTGAGGCAGCAGTGAACCCGTGTCCCTGGAGCAGTGAGGCAGCAGTGAACATGGGTCCCTGGTGCTGTGAGGCAGCAGTGAACCCGGATCCCTGGAGCTGTGAGGCAGCAGTGAACCCGAATCCCTGGAGCAGTGAGGCAGCAGTGAACCCGGATCCCTGCAGCTGTGAGACAGCAGTGAACCCGGATCCCTGGAGCTGTGAGGCAGCAGTGAACCCGGATCCCTGGAGCTGTGAGGCAGCAGTGAACCCGGATCCCTGGTGCTGTGAGGCAGCAGTGAACCCGGGTCCCTGGGGCTGTGAGGCAGCAGTGAACCCGGATCCCTGGAGCTGTGAGACAGCAGTGAACCCGGATCCCTGGAGCTGTGAGGCAGCAGTGAACTCGCGTCCCTGGAGCTGTGAGGCAGCAGTGAACCCGGATCCCTGGAGCTGTGAGGCAGCAGTGAACCCGGATCCCTGGAGCAGTGAGGCAGCAGTGAACCCGGATCCCTGGAGCTGTGAGGCAGCAGTGAACCCGGATCCCTGGAGCAGTGAGGCAGCAGTGAACCCGGGTCCCTGGAGCTGTGAGGCAGCAGTGAACCCGGATCCCTGGAGCTGTGAGGCAGCAGTGAACCCGGATCCCTGGAGCTGTGAGGCAGCAGTGAACCCGGATCCCTGGAGCTGTGAGGCAGCAGTGAACCCGGATCCCTGGAGCAGTGAGGCAGCAGTGAACCCGGGTCCCTGGAGCTGTGAGGCAGCAGTGCACCCGGATCCCTGGAGCTGTGAGGCAGCAGTGAACCCGGGTCCCTGGAGCTGTGAGGCAGCAGTGAACCCGAATCCCTGGAGCTGTGAGGCAGCAGTGAACCCGAATCCCTGGAGCAGTGAGGCAGCAGTGAACCCGGATCCCTGGAGCAGTGAGGCAGCAGTGAACCCGGGTCCCTGGAGCTGTGAGGCAGCAGTGAACCCGAATCCCTGGAGCAGTGAGGCAGCAGTGAACCCGAATCCCTGGAGCAGTGAGGCAGCAGTGAACCCGGATCCCTGGAGCTGTGAGACAGCAGTGAACCCGGATCCCTGGAGCTGTGAGACAGCAGTGAACCCGGATCCCTGGAGCTGTGAGGCAGCAGTGAACCCAGATCCCTGGAGCTGTGAGGCAGCAGTGAACCCGGATCCCTGGAGCTGTGAGACAGCAGTGAACCCGGATCCCTGGAGCTGTGAGACAGCAGTGAACCCGGATCCCTGGAGCTGTGAGGCAGCAGTGAACCCAGATCCCTGGAGCTGTGAGGCAGCAGTGAACCCGGGTCCCTGGAGCTGTGAGGCAGCAGTGAACCCGGGTCCCTGGAGCTGTGAGACAGCAGTGAACCCGGATCCCTGGAGCTGCGAGACAGCAGTGAACCCGGGTCCCTGGAGCTGTGAGGCAGCAGTGAACCCGGATCCCTGGAGCTGTGAGACAGCAGTGAACCTGGATCCCTGGAGCTGTGAGACAGCAGTGAACCCGGGTCCCTGGAGCTGTGAGACAGCAGTGAACCCGGATCCCTGGAGCTGTGAGGCAGCAGTGAACCCGGTTCCCTGGAGCTGTGAGGCAGCAGTGAACCCGGATCCCTGGAGCTGTGAGGCAGCATTGAACCCGGATCCCTGGAGCTGTGAGGCAGCAGTGAACCCGAGTCCCTGGAGCTGTGAGGCAGCAGTGAACCCGAGTCCCTGGTGCTGTGAGGCAGCAGTGAACCCGGATCCCTGGAGCTGTGAGGCAGCAGTGAACCCGGATCCCTGGAGCTGTGAGGCAGCAGTGAACCCGAGTCCCTGGAGCTGTGAGGCAGCAGTGAACCCGAGTCCCTGGAGCTGTGAGGCAGCAGTGAACCCGAGTCCCTGGTGCTGTGAGGCAGCAGTGAACCCGAATCCCTGGAGCTGTGAGGCAGCAGTGAACCCGGATCGCTGGAGCTGTGAGGCAGCAGTGAACCCGGATCCCTGGAGCTGTGAGGCAGCAGTGAACCCGAGTCCCTAGAGCTGTGAGGCAGCAGTGAACCCGAGTCCCTGGAGCTGTGAGGCAGCAGTGAACACGGGTCCCTGGTGCTGTGAGGCAGCAATGAACCCGGGTCCCTGGAGCTGTGAGGCAGCAGTGAACCCGAGTCCCTGGAGCTGTGAGACAGCAGTGAACCCGGGTGCCTGGAGCTGTGAGACAGCAGTCAACCCGGATCCCTGGAGCTGTGAGGCAGCAGTGAACTCGCGTCCCTGGAGCTGTGAGGCAGCAGTGAACCCGGGTCCCTGGAGCTGTGAGACAGCAGTGAACCCGAATCCCTGGAGCTGTGAGGCAGCAGTGAACCCGGATCCCTGGAGCTGTGAGGCAGCAGTGAACCCGGATCCCTGGTGCTGTGAGACAGCAGTGAACCCGGATCCCTGGAGCTGTGAGGCAGCAGTGAACCCGGGTCCCTGGAGCTGTGAGACAGCAGTGAACCCGGATCCCTGGAGCTGTGAGGCAGCAGTGAACCCGGGTTCCTGGAGCTGTGAGACAGCAGTGAACCCGGGTCCCTGGAGCTGTGAGGCAGCAGTGAACCCGGATCCCTGGAGCTGTGAGGCAGAAGTGAACCCGGGTCCCTGGGGCTGTGGGGCAGCAGTGAACCCGGATCCCTGGAGCTGTGAGGCAGCAGTGAACCCGGATCCCTGGAGCTGTGAGACAGCAGTGAACCCGGATCTCTGGAGCTGTGAGACGGCAGTGAACCCGGATCCCTGGAGCTGTGAGGCAGCAGTGAACCCAGATCCCTGGAGCTGTGAGGCAGCAGTGAACCCGGGTCCCTGGTGCTGTGAGACAGCAGTGAACCCGGATCACTGGAGCTGTGAGGCAGCAGTGAACCCGCGTCCCTGGAGCTGTGAGGCAGCAGTGAACCCGGATCACTGGAGCTGTGAGGCAGCAGTGAACCCGGATCCCTGGAGCTGTGAGGCAGCAGTGAACCCGGGTCCCTGCTGCTGTGAGACAGCAGTGAACCCGGATCCCTGGAGCTGTGAGACAGCAGTGAACCCGGATCCCTGGAGCTGCGAGACAGCAGTGAACCCGGATCCCTGGAGCTGTGAGGCAGCAGTGAACCCGCGTCCCTGGAGCTGTGAGACAGCAGTGAACCCAGATCCCTGGAGCTGTGAGGCAGCAGTGAACCCGGATCCCTGGTGCTGTGAGGCAGCAGTGAACCCGGATCCCTGGAGCTGTGAGACAGCAGTGAACCCGGATCCCAGGTGCCTTGAGGCAGCAGTGAACCCGCGTCCCTGGAGCTGTGAGACAGCAGTGAACCCGGATCCCTGGAGCTGTGAGGCAGCAGTGAACCCGGGTCCCTGGAGCTGTGAGGCAGCAGTGAACCCGGGTGCCTGGAGCTGTGAGGCAGCAGTGAACCCGAGTTCCTGGAGCTGTGAGGCAGCAGTGAACCCGGGTCCCTGGAGCTGTGAGGCAGCAGTGAACCCGGGTCCCTGGGGCTGTGAGGCAGCAGTGAACCCGGATCCCCGGAGCTGTGAGACAGCAGTGAACCCGGATTCCTGGAGCTGTGAGGCAGCAGTGAACTCGCGTCCCTGGAGCTGTGAGGCAGCAGTGAACCCGGATCTCTGGAGCTGTGAGGCAGCAGTGAACCCGGATCCCTGGAGCAGTGAGGCAGCAGTGAACCCGGGTCCCTGGAGCTGTGAGGCAGCAGTGAACCCGGATCCCAGGAGCTGTGAGGCAGCAGTGAACCCGTGTCCCTGGAGCAGTGAGGCAGCAGTGAACACGGGTCCCTGGTGCTGTGAGGCAGCAGTGAACCCGGATCCCTGGATCTGTGAGACAGCAGTGAACCCGAATCCCTGGAGCTGTGAGGCAGCAGTGAACCCGGATCCCTGGAGCTGTGAGACAGCAGTGAACCCGGATCCCTGGAGCAGTGAGGCAGCAGTGAACCCGGGTCCCTGGAGCTGTGAGGCAGCAGTGAACCCGAATCCCTGGAGCAGTGAGGCAGCAGTGAACCCGAATCCCTGGAGCAGTGAGGCAGCAGTGAACCCGGATCCCTGGAGCTGTGAGACAGCAGTGAACCCGGATCACTGGAGCTGTGAGGCAGCAGTGAACTCGCGTCCCTGGAGCTGTGAGGCAGCAGTGAATCCGGATCCCTGGAGCTGTGAGGCAGCAGTGAACCCGGATCCCTGGAGCACTGAGGCAGCAGTGAACCCGGGTCCCTGGAGCTGTGAGGCAGCAGTGAACCCGGATCCCAGGAGCTGTGAGGCAGCAGTGAACCCGTGTCCCTGGAGCAGTGAGGCAGCAGTGAACCCGGGTCCCTGGAGCTGTGAGGCAGCAGTGAACCCGGATCCCTGGAGCTGTGAGGCAGCAGTGAAACCGAATCCCTGGAGCAGTGAGGCAGCAGTGAACCCGGATCCCTGGAGCTGTGAGACAGCAGTGAACCCGGATCCCTGGAGCTGTGAGACAGCAGTGAACCCGGATCC
Organism: Scyliorhinus torazame; assembly: GCF_047496885.1. NCBI lineage: Eukaryota > Metazoa > Chordata > Chondrichthyes > Carcharhiniformes > Scyliorhinidae > Scyliorhinus > Scyliorhinus torazame. The sequence continues at coordinate 397,428,376 of NC_092707.1, forward strand.
CTGGAGCTGTGAGGCAGCAGTGAACCCAGATCCCTGGAGCTGTGAGGCAGCAGTGAACCCGGGACCCTGGTGCTGTGAGACAGCAGTGAACCCGGATCCCTGGAGCTGTGAGACAGGAGTGAACCCGGATCCCTGGAGCTGCGAGACAGCAGTGAACCCAGATCCCTGGAGCTGTGAGGCAGCAGTGAACCCGGATCCCTGGTGCTGTGAGGCAGCAAGTGAACCCGGATCCCTGGAGCTGTGAGACAGCAGTGAACCCGGATCCCAGGTGCCTTGAGGCAGCAGTGAACCCGCGTCCCTGGAGCTGTGAGGCAGCAGTGAACCCGGGTCCCTGGAGCTGTGAGACAGCAGTGAACCCGGATCCCTGGAGCTGTGAGGCAGCAGTGAACCCGGATCCCTGGAGCTGTGAGGCAGCAGTGAACCCGAGTCCCTGGAGCTGTGAGGCAGCAGTGAACCCGAGTCCCTGGAGCTGTGAGGCAGCAGTGAACCCGAGTCCCTGGTGCTGTGAGGCAGCAGTGAACCCGAATCCCTGGAGCTGTGAGGCAGCAGTGAACCCGGATCGCTGGAGCTGTGAGGCAGCAGTGAACCCGGATCCCTGGAGCTGTGAGGCAGCAGTGAACCCGAGTCCCTAGAGCTGTGAGGCAGCAGTGAACCCGAGTCCCTGGAGCTGTGAGGCAGCAGTGAACACGGGTCCCTGGTGCTGTGAGGCAGCAATGAACCCGGGTCCCTGGAGCTGTGAGGCAGCAGTGAACCCGAGTCCCTGGAGCTGTGAGACAGCAGTGAACCCGGGTGCCTGGAGCTGTGAGACAGCAGTGAACCCGGATCTCTGGAGCTGTGAGGCAGCAGTGAACTCGCGTCCCTGGAGCTGTGAGGCAGCAGTGAACCCGGGTCCCTGGAGCTGTGAGACAGCAGTGAACCCGAATCCCTGGAGCTGTGAGGCAGCAGTGAACCCGGATCCCTGGAGCTGTGAGGCAGCAGTGAACCCGGATCCCTGGTGCTGTGAGACAGCAGTGAACCCGGATCCCTGGAGCTGTGAGGCAGCAGTGAACCCGGGTCCCTGGAGCTGTGAGACAGCAGTGAACCCGGATCCCTGGAGCTGTGAGGCAGCAGTGAACCCGGGTTCCTGGAGCTGTGAGACAGCAGTGAACCCGGGTCCCTGGAGCTGTGAGGCAGCAGTGAACCCGGATCCCTGGAGCTGTGAGGCAACAGTGAACCCGGGTCCCTGGGGCTGTGGGGCAGCAGTGAACCCGGATCCCTGGAGCTGTGAGGCAGCAGTGAACCCGGATCCCTGGAGCTGTGAGACAGCAGTGAACCCGGATCTCTGGAGCTGTGAGACGGCAGTGAACCCGGATCCCTGGAGCTGTGAGGCAGCAGTGAACCCAGATCCCTGGAGCTGTGAGGCAGCAGTGAACCCGGGTCCCTGGTGCTGTGAGACAGCAGTGAACCCGGATCACTGGAGCTGTGAGGCAGCAGTGAACCCGCGTCCCTGGAGCTGTGAGGCAGCAGTGAACCCGGATCACTGGAGCTGTGAGGCAGCAGTGAACCCGGATCCCTGGAGCTGTGAGGCAGCAGTGAACCCGGGTCCCTGCTGCTGTGAGACAGCAGTGAACCCGGATCCCTGGAGCTGTGAGACAGCAGTGAACCCGGATCCCTGGAGCTGCGAGACAGCAGTGAACCCGGATCCCTGGAGCTGTGAGGCAGCAGTGAACCCGCGTCCCTGGAGCTGTGAGACAGCAGTGAACCCAGATCCCTGGAGCTGTGAGGCAGCAGTGAACCCGGATCCCTGGTGCTGTGAGGCAGCAGTGAACCCGGATCCCTGGAGCTGTGAGACAGCAGTGAACCCGGATCCCAGGTGCCTTGAGGCAGCAGTGAACCCGCGTCCCTGGAGCTGTGAGACAGCAGTGAACCCGGATCCCTGGAGCTGTGAGGCAGCAGTGAACCCGGGTCCCTGGAGCTGTGAGGCAGCAGTGAACCCGGGTGCCTGGAGCTGTGAGGCAGCAGTGAACCCGAGTTCCTGGAGCTGTGAGGCAGCAGTGAACCCGGGTCCCTGGAGCTGTGAGGCAGCAGTGAACCCGGGTCCCTGGGGCTGTGAGGCAGCAGTGAACCCGGATCCCCGGAGCTGTGAGACAGCAGTGAACCCGGATTCCTGGAGCTGTGAGGCAGCAGTGAACTCGCGTCCCTGGAGCTGTGAGGCAGCAGTGAACCCGGATCTCTGGAGCTGTGAGGCAGCAGTGAACCCGGATCCCTGGAGCAGTGAGGCAGCAGTGAACCCGGGTCCCTGGAGCTGTGAGGCAGCAGTGAACCCGGATCCCAGGAGCTGTGAGGCAGCAGTGAACCCGTGTCCCTGGAGCAGTGAGGCAGCAGTGAACACGGGTCCCTGGTGCTGTGAGGCAGCAGTGAACCCGGATCCCTGGATCTGTGAGGCAGCAGTGAACCCGAGTCCCTGGAGCAGTGAGGCAGCAGTGAACCCGGATCCCTGGAGCTGTGAGACAGCAGTGAACCCGGATCCCTGGAGCTGTGAGGCAGCAGTGAACACGGATCCCTGGAGCTGTGAGGCAGCAGTGAACCCGGATCCCTGGAGCTGTGAGGCAGCAGTGAACCCGGGTCCCTGGGGCTGTGAGGCAGCAGTGAACCCGGATCCCTGGAGCTGTGAGACAGCAGTGAACCCGGATCCCTGGAGCTGTGAGGCAGCAGTGAACTCGCGTCCCTGGAGCTGTGAGGCAGCAGTGAATCCGGATCCCTGGAGCTGTGAGGCAGCAGTGAACCCGGATCCCTGGAGCAGTGAGGCAGCAGTGAACCCGGGTCCCTGGAGCTGTGAGGCAGCAGTGAACCCGGATCCCAGGAGCTGTGAGGCAGCAGTGAACCCGTGTCCCTGGAGCAGTGAGGCAGCAGTGAACCCGAGTCCCTGGAGCTGTGAGACAGCAGTGAACCCGGGTGCCTGGAGCTGTGAGACAGCAGTGAACCCGGATCCCTGGAGCTGTGAGGCAGCAGTGAACTCGCGTCCCTGGAGCTGTGAGGCAGCAGTGAACCCGGGTCCCTGGAGCTGTGAGACAGCAGTGAACCCGAATCCCTGGAGCTGTGAGGCAGCAGTGAACCCGGATCCCTGGAGCTGTGAGGCAGCAGTGAACCCGGATCCCTGGTGCTGTGAGACAGCAGTGAACCCGGATCCCTGGAGCTGTGAGGCAGCAGTGAACCGGGGTCCCTGGAGCTGTGAGACAGCAGTGAACCCGGATCCCTGGAGCTGTGAGGCAGCAGTGAACCCGGGTTCCTGGAGCTGTGAGACAGCAGTGAACCCGGGTCCCTGGAGCTGTGAGGCAGCAGTGAACCCGGATCCCTGGAGCTGTGAGGCAACAGTGAACCCGGGTCCCTGGGGCTGTGGGGCAGCAGTGAACCCGGATCCCTGGAGCTGTGAGGCAGCAGTGAACCCGGATCCCTGGAGCTGTGAGACAGCAGTGAACCCGGATCTCTGGAGCTGTGAGACGGCAGTGAACCCGGATCCCTGGAGCTGTGAGGCAGCAGTGAACCCAGATCCCTGGAGCTGTGAGGCAGCAGTGAACCCGGGTCCCTGGTGCTGTGAGACAGCAGTGAACCCGGATCACTGGAGCTGTGAGGCAGCAGTGAACCCGCGTCCCTGGAGCTGTGAGGCAGCAGTGAACCCGGATCACTGGAGCTGTGAGGCAGCAGTGAACCCGGATCCCTGGAGCTGTGAGGCAGCAGTGAACCCGGGTCCCTGCTGCTGTGAGACAGCAGTGAACCCGGATCCCTGGAGCTGTGAGACAGCAGTGAACCCGGATCCCTGGAGCTGCGAGACAGCAGTGAACCCGGATCCCTGGAGCTGTGAGGCAGCAGTGAACCCGCGTCCCTGGAGCTGTGAGACAGCAGTGAACCCAGATCCCTGGAGCTGTGAGGCAGCAGTGAACCCGGATCCCTGGTGCTGTGAGGCAGCAGTGAACCCGGATCCCTGGAGCTGTGAGACAGCAGTGAACCCGGATCCCAGGTGCCTTGAGGCAGCAGTGAACCCGCGTCCCTGGAGCTGTGAGACAGCAGTGAACCCGGATCCCTGGAGCTGTGAGGCAGCAGTGAACCCGGGTCCCTGGAGCTGTGAGGCAGCAGTGAACCCGGGTGCCTGGAGCTGTGAGGCAGCAGTGAACCCGAGTTCCTGGAGCTGTGAGGCAGCAGTGAACCCGGGTCCCTGGAGCTGTGAGGCAGCAGTGAACCCGGGTCCCTGGGGCTGTGAGGCAGCAGTGAACCCGGATCCCCGGAGCTGTGAGACAGCAGTGAACCCGGATTCCTGGAGCTGTGAGGCAGCAGTGAACTCGCGTCCCTGGAGCTGTGAGGCAGCAGTGAACCCGGATCTCTGGAGCTGTGAGGCAGCAGTGAACCCGGATCCCTGGAGCAGTGAGGCAGCAGTGAACCCGGGTCCCTGGAGCTGTGAGGCAGCAGTGAACCCGGATCCCAGGAGCTGTGAGGCAGCAGTGAACCCGTGTCCCTGGAGCAGTGAGGCAGCAGTGAACACGGGTCCCTGGTGCTGTGAGGCAGCAGTGAACCCGGATCCCTGGATCTGTGAGGCAGCAGTGAACCCGAGTCCCTGGAGCAGTGAGGCAGCAGTGAACCCGGATCCCTGGAGCTGTGAGACAGCAGTGAACCCGGATCCCTGGAGCTGTGAGGCAGCAGTGAACACGGATCCCTGGAGCTGTGAGGCAGCAGTGAACCCGGATCCCTGGAGCTGTGAGGCAGCAGTGAACCCGGGTCCCTGGGGCTGTGAGGCAGCAGTGAACCCGGATCCCTGGAGCTGTGAGACAGCAGTGAACCCGGATCCCTGGAGCTGTGAGGCAGCAGTGAACTCGCGTCCCTGGAGCTGTGAGGCAGCAGTGAATCCGGATCCCTGGAGCTGTGAGGCAGCAGTGAACCCGGATCCCTGGAGCAGTGAGGCAGCAGTGAACCCGGGTCCCTGGAGCTGTGAGGCAGCAGTGAACCCGGATCCCAGGAGCTGTGAGGCAGCAGTGAACCCGTGTCCCTGGAGCAGTGAGGCAGCAGTGAACCCGGGTCCCTGGAGCTGTGAGGCAGCAGTGAACCCGGATCCCTGGAGCTGTGAGGCAGCAGTGAAACCGAATCCCTGGAGCAGTGAGGCAGCAGTGAACCCGGATCCCTGGAGCTGTGAGACAGCAGTGAACCCGGATCCCTGGAGCTGTGAGACAGCAGTGAACCCGGATCCCTGGAGCTGTGAGGCAGCAGTGAACCCAGATCCCTGGAGCTGTGAGGCAGCAGTGAACCCGGGACCCTGGTGCTGTGAGACAGCAGTGAACCCGGATCCCTGGAGCTGTGAGACAGGAGTGAACCCGGATCCCTGGAGCTGCGAGACAGCAGTGAACCCAGATCCCTGGAGCTGTGAGGCAGCAGTGAACCCGGATCCCTGGTGCTGTGAGGCAGCAAGTGAACCCGGATCCCTGGAGCTGTGAGACAGCAGTGAACCCGGATCCCAGGTGTCTTGAGGCAGCAGTGAACCCGCGTCCCTGGAGCTGTGAGGCAGCAGTGAACCCGGGTCCCTGGAGCTGTGAGACAGCAGTGAACCCGGATCCCTGGAGCTGCGAGACAGCAGTGAACCCGGGTCCCTGGAGCTGTGAGGCAGCAGTGAACCCGGATCCCTGGAGCTGTGAGACAGCAGTGAACCCGGATCCATGGAGCTGTGAGACAGCAGTGAACCCGGGTCCCTGGAGCTGTGAGACAGCAGTGAACCCGGATCCCTGGAGCTGTGAGGCAGCAGTGACCCGGGTCCCTGGAGCTGTGAGGCAGCAGTGAACCCGGATCCCTGGAGCTGTGAGGCAGCAGTGAACCCGGATCCCTGGAGCTGTGAGGCAGCAGTGAACCCGAGTCCCTGGAGCTGTGAGGCAGCAGTGAACCCGAGTCCCTGGTGCTGTGAGGCAGCAGTGAACCCGGATCCCTGGAGCTGTGAGGCAGCAGTGAACCCGGATCCCTGGAGCTGTGAGGCAGCAGTGAACCCGGATCCCTGGAGCTGTGAGGCAGCAGTGAACCCGAGTCCCTGGAGCTGTGAGGCAGCAGTGAACCCGAGTCCCTGGAGCTGTGAGGCAGCAGTGAACCCGAGTCCCTGGTGCTGTGAGGCAGCAGTGAACCCGGATCCCTGGAGCTGTGAGGCAGCAGTGAACCCGGATCGCTGGGGCTGTGAGGCAGCAGTGAACCCGGATCCCTGGAGCTGTGAGGCAGCAGTGAACCCGAGTCCCTGGAGCTGTGAGGCAGCAGTGAACCCGAGTCCCTGGAGCTGTGAGGCAGCAGTGAACACGGGTCCTTGGTGCTGTGAGGCAGCAGTGAACCCGGGTCCCTGGAGCTGTGAGGCAGCAGTGAACCCGAGTCCCTGGAGCTGTGAGACAGCAGTGAACGCGAATCCCTGGAGCTGTGAGGCAGCAGAGAACCCGGATCCCTGGAGCTGTGAGGCAGCAGTGAACCCGGATCCCTGGTGCTGTGAGACAGGAGTGAACCCGGATCCCTGGAGCTGTGAGGCAGCAGTGAACCCGGATCCCTGGAGCTGTGAGGCAGCAGTGAACCCGAGTCCCTGGAGCTGTGAGGCAGCAGTGAACTCGGGTCCCTGGAGCTGTGAGGCAGCAGTGAACCCGCGTCCCTCGAGCTGTGAGGCAGCAGTGAACCCGGATCCCAGGAGCTGTGAGGCAGCAGTTAACCCGGATCCCTGGAGCTGTGAGGCAGCAGTGAACCCGGATCCCTGGAGCTGTGAGACAGCAGTGAACCCGGATCCCTGGCGCTGTGAGACAGCAGTGAACCCGGATCCCTGGAGCTGAGAGGCGGCAGTGAACCCGAGTCCCTGGAGCTGTGAGGCAGCAGTGAACCCGGATCCCTGGAGCTGTGAGGCAGCAGTGAACCCGGATACCTGGAGCTGTGGGGCCGCAGTGAACCCGGATCCCTGGAGCTGTGAGACAGCAGTGAACCCGGATCCCTGGAGCTGTGAGACAGCAGTGAACCCGGATCCCTGTAGCTGTGAGGCAGCAGTGAACCCAGATCCCTGGAGCTGTGAGGCAGCAGTGAACCCGGGACCCTGGTGCTGTGAGACAGCAGTGAACCCGGATCCCTGGAGCTGTGAGACAGGAGTGAACCCGGATCCCTGGAGCTGCGAGACAGCAGTGAACCCAGATCCCTGGAGCTGTGAGGCAGCAGTGAACCCGGATCCCTGGTGCTGTGAGGCAGCAAGTGAACCCGGATCCCTGGAGCTGTGAGACAGCAGTGAACCCGGATCCCAGGTGCCTTGAGGCAGCAGTGAACCCGCGTCCCTGGAGCTGTGAGGCAGCAGTGAACCCGGGTCCCTGGAGCTGTGAGACAGCAGTGAACCCGGATCCCTGGAGCTGCGAGACAGCAGTGAACCCGGGTCCCTGGAGCTGTGAGGCAGCAGTGAACCCGGATCCCTGGAGCTGTGAGACAGCAGTGAACCCGGATCCATGGAGCTGTGAGACAGCAGTGAACCCGGGTCCCTGGAGCTGTGAGACAGCAGTGAACCCGGATCCCTGGAGCTGTGAGGCAGCAGTGACCCGGGTCCCTGGAGCTGTGAGGCAGCAGTGAACCCGGATCCCTGGAGCTGTGAGGCAGCAGTGAACCCGGATCCCTGGAGCTGTGAGGCAGCAGTGAACCCGAGTCCCTGGAGCTGTGAGGCAGCAGTGAACCCGAGTCCCTGGTGCTGTGAGGCAGCAGTGAACCCGGATCCCTGGAGCTGTGAGGCAGCAGTGAACCCGGATCCCTGGAGCTGTGAGGCAGCAGTGAACCCGGATCCCTGGAGCTGTGAGGCAGCAGTGAACCCGAGTCCCTGGAGCTGTGAGGCAGCAGTGAACCCGAGTCCCTGGAGCTGTGAGGCAGCAGTGAACCCGAGTCCCTGGTGCTGTGAGGCAGCAGTGAACCCGGATCCCTGGAGCTGTGAGGCAGCAGTGAACCCGGATCGCTGGGGCTGTGAGGCAGCAGTGAACCCGGATCCCTGGAGCTGTGAGGCAGCAGTGAACCCGAGTCCCTGGAGCTGTGAGGCAGCAGTGAACCCGAGTCCCTGGAGCTGTGAGGCAGCAGTGAACACGGGTCCTTGGTGCTGTGAGGCAGCAGTGAACCCGGGTCCCTGGAGCTGTGAGGCAGCAGTGAACCCGAGTCCCTGGAGCTGTGAGACAGCAGTGAACGCGAATCCCTGGAGCTGTGAGGCAGCAGAGAACCCGGATCCCTGGAGCTGTGAGGCAGCAGTGAACCCGGATCCCTGGTGCTGTGAGACAGGAGTGAACCCGGATCCCTGGAGCTGTGAGGCAGCAGTGAACCCGGATCCCTGGAGCTGTGAGGCAGCAGTGAACCCGAGTCCCTGGAGCTGTGAGGCAGCAGTGAACTCGGGTCCCTGGAGCTGTGAGGCAGCAGTGAACCCGCGTCCCTCGAGCTGTGAGGCAGCAGTGAACCCGGATCCCAGGAGCTGTGAGGCAGCAGTGAACCCGGATCCCTGGAGCTGTGAGGCAGCAGTGAACCCGGATCCCTGGAGCTGTGAGACAGCAGTGAACCCGGATCCCTGGCGCTGTGAGACAGCAGTGAACCCGGATCCCTGGAGCTGAGAGGCGGCAGTGAACCCGAGTCCCTGGAGCTGTGAGGCAGCAGTGAACCCGGATCCCTGGAGCTGTGAGGCAGCAGTGAACCCGGATACCTGGAGCTGTGGGGCCGCAGTGAACCCGGATCCCTGGAGCTGTGAGACAGCAGTGAACCCGGGTCCCTGGAGCTGTAAGACAGCAGTGAACCCGGATCCCTGGAGCTGTGAGACAGCAGTGAACCCGGGTCCCTGGAGCTGTGAGGCAGCAGTGACCCCGGGTCTCTGGAGCTGTGAGACAGCAGTGAACCCGGATCCCTGGAGCTGTGAGACAGCAGTGAACCCGTGTCCCTGGAGCTGCGGGGCAGCAGTGAACCTGAGTCCCTGGAGCTGTGAGACAGCAGTGAACCCGGATCCCTGGAGCTGTGAGGCTGCAGTGAACCCGGATCCCTGGAGCTGTGAGACAGCAGTGAACCCGGATCCCTGGAGCTGTGAGGCAGCAGTGAACCCGGAACCCTGGAGCTGTGAGACAGCAGTGAACCCAGATCCCTGGAGCTGTGAGACAGCAGTGAACCCGGATCCCTGGAGCTGTGAGACAGCAGTGAACCCGGGTCCCTGGAGCTGTGAGGCAGCAGTGAACCCTGATCCCTGGAGCTGTCAGACAGCACTGAACCCGGGTCCCTGGAGCTCTGGGGCCGCAGTGAACCCGGATCCCTGGAGCTGTGAGACAGCAGTGAACCCGGGTCCCTGGAGCTGTAAGACAGCAGTGAACCCGGATCCCTGGAACTGTGAGACAGCAGTGAACCCGGGTCCCTGGAGCTGTGAGGCAGCAGTGACCCCGGGTCTCTGGAGCTGTGAGACAGCAGTGAACCCGGATCTCTGGAGCTGTGAGACAGCAGTGAACCCGGGTCCCTGGAGCTGCGGGGCAGCAGTGAACCTGAGTCCCTGGAGCTGTGAGACAGCAGTGAACCCGGATCCCTGGAGCTGTGAGGCTGCAGTGAACCCGGATCCCTGGAGCTGTGAGACAGCAGTGAACCCGGATCCCTGGAGCTGTGAGACAGCAGTGAACCCAGATCCCTGGAGCTGTGAGACAGCAGTGAACCCGGATCCCTGGAGCTGTGAGACAGCAGTGAACCCGGGTCCCTGGAGCTGTGAGGCAGCAGTGAACCCGGATCCCTGGAGCTGTGAGACAGCAGTGAACCCGGGTCCCTGGAGATGTGAGACAGTTGTGAACCCGGATCCCTGGAGCTGTGAGACAGCAGTGAACCCGAGTCCCTGGAGCTGTGAGACAGCAGTGAACCCGGATCCCTGGTGCTGTGAGACAGCAGTGAACCAGGATCCCAGGAGCTGTGAGGCAGCAGTGAACCCGCGTCCCTGGAGCCGTGAGACAGCAGTGAACCTGGATCCCTGGTGCTGTGAGGCAGCAGTGAACCCGGATCCCTGGAGCTGTGAGACAGCAGTGAACCCGCGTCCCTGGAGCTGTGAGACAGCAGTGAACCCGAGTCCCTGGAGCTGTGAGACAGCAGTGAACCCGGGTCCCTGGAGCTGTGAGACAGCAGTGAACCCGTGTCCCTGGAGCTGTGAGACAGCAGTGAACCCGGATCCCTGGAGCTGTGAGACAGCAGTGAACCCGCGTCCCTGGAGCTGTGAGACAGCAGTGAACCCGGATCCCTGCAGTTGTGAGGCAGCAGTGAACCCGCGTCCCTGGAGCTGTGAGACAGCAGTGAACCCGGATCCCTGCAGCTGTGAGGCAGCAGTGAACCCGCGTCCCTGGAGCTGTGAGGGAGCAGTGAACCCGGGTCCCTGGAGCTGTGAGGTAGCAGTGAACCCGAGTCCCTGGAGCTGTGAGACAGCAGTGAACTCGGATCCCTGGAGCAGTGAGGCAGCAGTGAACCCGGATCTCTGGAGCTGTGAGGCAGCAGTGAACCCGGATCCCTGGAGCAGTGAGGCAGCAGTGAACCCGGGTCCCTGGAGCTGTGAGACAGCAGTGAACCCGAGTCCCTGGAGCAGTGAGACAGCAGTGAACCCGGATCCCTGGAGCTGTGAGGCAGCAGTGAACCCGGGTCCCTGGAGCAGTGAGGCAGCAGTGAACCCGGGTCCGTGGTGCTGTGAGGCAGCAGTGAACCCGGATCCCTGGAGCTGTGAGGCAGCAGTGAACCCGGGTCCCTGGAGCTGTGGGGCAGCAGTGAACCCGGATCCCTGGAGCTGTGCGACAGCAGTGAACACGGGTCCCTGGAGCCTTGAGATAGCTGCAAACCCGGAACCCTGGAGCTGTGAGGCAGCAGTGAACCCGGGTCCCTGGAGCTGTGAGGCAGCAGTGAACCCGGATCCCTGGAGCTGTGAGGCAGCAGTGAACTCGTGTCCCTGGTGCTGTGAGGCAGCAGCGAACCCGGATCCCTGGAGCTGTGAGACAGCAGTGAACCCGGATCCCTGGAGCTGTGAGGCAGCAGTGAACCAGTGTCCCTGGAGCTGTGAGGCAGCAGTGAACCCGGATCCCTGGAGCTGTGAGGCAGCAGTGAACCCGGATCCCTGGTGCTGTGAGACAGCAGTGAACCCGGATCCCTGGTGCTGTGAGGCAGCAGTGAACCCGGGTCCCTGGAGCTGTGAGACAGCAGTGAACCCGAGTCCCTGGAGCTGTGAGACAGCAGTGAATCCGGATCCCTGGAGCTGTGAGGCAGCAGTGAACCCGGGTCCCTTGAGCAGTGAGGCGGCAGTGAACCCGGGTCCCTGGTGCTGTGAGGCAGCAGTGAACCCGGATCCCTGGAGCTGTGAGGCAGCAGTGAACCCGAGTCCCTGGTGCTGTGAGGCAGCAGTGAACCCGGATCCCTGGAGCTGTGAGGCAGCAGTGAACCCGGATCGCTGGGGCTGTGAGGCAGCAGTGAACCCGGATCCCTGGAGCTGTGAGGCAGCAGTGAACCCGAGTCCCTGGAGCTGTGAGGCAGCAGTGAACCCGAGTCCCTGGAGCTGTGAGGCAGCAGTGAACACGGGTCCTTGGTGCTGTGAGGCAGCAGTGAACCCGGGTCCCTGGAGCTGTGAGGCAGCAGTGAACCCGAGTCCCTGGAGCTGTGAGACAGCAGTGAACGCGAATCCCTGGAGCTGTGAGGCAGCAGAGAACCCGGATCCCTGGAGCTGTGAGGCAGCAGTGAACCCGGATCCCTGGTGCTGTGAGACAGGAGTGAACCCGGATCCCTGGAGCTGTGAGGCAGCAGTGAACCCGGATCCCTGGAGCTGTGAGGCAGCAGTGAACCCGAGTCCCTGGAGCTGTGAGGCAGCAGTGAACTCGCGTCCCTCGAGCTGTGAGGCAGCAGTGAACCCGGATCCCAGGAGCTGTGAGGCAGCAGTGAACCCGGATCCCTGGAGCTGTGAGGCAGCAGTGAACCCGGATCCCTGGAGCTGTGAGACAGCAGTGAACCCGGATCCCTGGCGCTGTGAGACAGCAGTGAACCCGGATCCCTGGAGCTGAGAGGCGGCAGTGAACCCGAGTCCCTGGAGCTGTGAGGCAGCAGTGAACCCGGATCCCTGGAGCTGTGAGGCAGCAGTGAACCCGGATACCTGGAGCTGTGGGGCCGCAGTGAACCCGGATCCCTGGAGCTGTGAGACAGCAGTGAACCCGGGTCCCTGGAGCTGTAAGACAGCAGTGAACCCGGATCCCTGGAGCTGTGAGACAGCAGTGAACCCGGGTCCCTGGAGCTGTGAGGCAGCAGTGACCCCGGGTCTCTGGAGCTGTGAGACAGCAGTGAACCCGGATCCCTGGAGCTGTGAGACAGCAGTGAACCCGTGTCCCTGGAGCTGCGGGGCAGCAGTGAACCTGAGTCCCTGGAGCTGTGAGACAGCAGTGAACCCGGATCCCTGGAGCTGTGAGGCTGCAGTGAACCCGGATCCCTGGAGCTGTGAGACAGCAGTGAACCCGGATCCCTGGAGCTGTGAGGCAGCAGTGAACCCGGAACCCTGGAGCTGTGAGACAGCAGTGAACCCAGATCCCTGGAGCTGTGAGACAGCAGTGAACCCGGATCCCTGGAGCTGTGAGACAGCAGTGAACCCGGGTCCCTGGAGCTGTGAGGCAGCAGTGAACCCTGATCCCTGGAGCTGTCAGACAGCAGTGAACCCGGGTCCCTGGAGCTCTGGGGCCGCAGTGAACCCGGATCCCTGGAGCTGTGAGACAGCAGTGAACCCGGGTCCCTGGAGCTGTAAGACAGCAGTGAACCCGGATCCCTGGAACTGTGAGACAGCAGTGAACCCGGGTCCCTGGAGCTGTGAGGCAGCAGTGACCCCGGGTCTCTGGAGCTGTGAGACAGCAGTGAACCCGGATCTCTGGAGCTGTGAGACAGCAGTGAACCCGGGTCCCTGGAGCTGCGGGGCAGCAGTGAACCTGAGTCCCTGGAGCTGTGAGACAGCAGTGAACCCGGATCCCTGGAGCTGTGAGGCTGCAGTGAACCCGGATCCCTGGAGCTGTGAGACAGCAGTGAACCCGGATCCCTGGAGCTGTGAGACAGCAGTGAACCCAGATCCCTGGAGCTGTGAGACAGCAGTGAACCCGGATCCCTGGAGCTGTGAGACAGCAGTGAACCCGGGTCCCTGGAGCTGTGAGGCAGCAGTGAACCCGGATCCCTGGAGCTGTGAGACAGCAGTGAACCCGGGTCCCTGGAGATGTGAGACAGCTGTGAACCCGGATCCCTGGAGCTGTGAGACAGCAGTGAACCCGAGTCCCTGGAGCTGTGAGACAGCAGTGAACCCGGATCCCTGGTGCTGTGAGACAGCAGTGAACCAGGATCCCAGGAGCTGTGAGGCAGCAGTGAACCCGCGTCCCTGGAGCCGTGAGACAGCAGTGAACCTGGATCCCTGGTGCTGTGAGGCAGCAGTGAACCCGGATCCCTGGAGCTGTGAGACAGCAGTGAACCCGCGTCCCTGGAGCTGTGAGACAGCAGTGAACCCGAGTACCTGGAGCTGTGAGACAGCAGTGAACCCGGGTCCCTGGAGCTGTGAGACAGCAGTGAACCCGTGTCCCTGGAGCTGTGAGACAGCAGTGAACCCGGATCCCTGGAGCTGTGAGACAGCAGTGAACCCGCGTCCCTGGAGCTGTGAGACAGCAGTGAACCCGGATCCCTGCAGTTGTGAGGCAGCAGTGAACCCGCGTCCCTGGAGCTGTGAGACAGCAGTGAACCCGGATCCCTGCAGCTGTGAGGCAGCAGTGAACCCGCGTCCCTGGAGCTGTGAGGGAGCAGTGAACCCGGGTCCCTGGAGCTGTGAGGTAGCAGTGAACCCGAGTCCCTGGAGCTGTGAGACAGCAGTGAACTCGGATCCCTGGAGCAGTGAGGCAGCAGTGAACCCGGATCTCTGGAGCTGTGAGGCAGCAGTGAACCCGGATCCCTGGAGCAGTGAGGCAGCAGTGAACCCGGGTCCCTGGAGCTGTGAGACAGCAGTGAACCCGAGTCCCTGGAGCAGTGAGACAGCAGTGAACCCGGATCCCTGGAGCTGTGAGGCAGCAGTGAACCCGGGTCCCTGGAGCAGTGAGGCAGCAGTGAACCCGGGTCCGTGGTGCTGTGAGGCAGCAGTGAACCCGGATCCCTGGAGCTGTGAGGCAGCAGTGAACCCGGGTCCCTGGAGCTGTGGGGCAGCAGTGAACCCGGATCCCTGGAGCTGTGCGACAGCAGTGAACACGGGTCCCTGGAGCCTTGAGATAGCTGCAAACCCGGAACCCTGGAGCTGTGAGGCAGCAGTGAACCCGGGTCCCTGGAGCTGTGAGGCAGCAGTGAACCCGGATCCCTGGAGCTGTGAGGCAGCAGTGAACCCGTGTCCCTGGTGCTGTGAGGCAGCAGCGAACCCGGATCCCTGGAGCTGTGAGACAGCAGTGAACCCGGATCCCTGGAGCTGTGAGGCAGCAGTGAACCAGTGTCCCTGGAGCTGTGAGGCAGCAGTGAACCCGGATCCCTGGAGCTGTGAGGCAGCAGTGAACCCGGATCCCTGGTGCTGTGAGACAGCAGTGAACCCGGATCCCTGGTGCTGTGAGGCAGCAGTGAACCCGGGTCCCTGGAGCTGTGAGACAGCAGTGAACCCGAGTCCCTGGAGCTGTGAGACAGCAGTGAATCCGGATCCCTGGAGCTGTGAGGCAGCAGTGAACCCGGGTCCCTTGAGCAGTGAGGCGGCAGTGAACCCGGGTCCCTGGTGCTGTGAGGCAGCAGTGAACCCGGATCCCTGGAGCTGTGAGGCAGCAGTGAACCTGAGTCCCTGGAGCTGTGAGGCAGCAGTTAACCCGGATCCCTGGAGCTGTGAGGCAGCAGTGAACCCGAGTCCCTGGAGCTGTGAGGCAGCAGTGAACCCGGATCCCTGGAGCTGTGAGGCAGCAGTGAACCCGGATCCCTGGAGCTGTGCGGCGGCAGTGAACCCGGATCCCTGGAGCTGTGAGGCAGCAGTGAACCCTGATACCTGGAGCTGTGAGGCAGCAGTGAACCCGGATCCCTGGAGCTGTGAGACAGCAGTGAACCCGGATCCCTGCAGCTGTGAGGGAGCAGTGAACCCGGATCCCAGGAGCTGTGAGGCAGCAGTGAACCCAAGTCACTGGAGCTGTGAGACAGCAGTGAACCCGGGTCCCTGGAGCTGTGAGGCAGCAGTGAACCCGGGTCCCTGGAGCTGTGAGGCAGCAGTGAACCCGGATCCCTGGAGCTGTGAGGCAGCAGTGAACCCGGAACCCTGGAGCTGTGAGGCAGCAGTGAACCCGGATCCCTGGAGCTGTGAGGCAGCAGTGAACGCGGATCCCTGGAGCTGTGAGGCAGCAGTGAACCCGGATCCCTGGAGCTGTGAGACAGCAGTGAACCCGGATCCCTGCAGCTGTGAGGCAGCAGTGAACCCGGATCCCTGGAGCTGTGAGGCAGCAGTGAACCCGAGTCCCTGGAGCTGTGAGACAACAGTGAACCCGGGTCCCTGGAGCTGTGAGGCATCAGTGAACTCAGGTCCCTGGAGCTGTGAGGCAGCAGTGAACCCGGGTCCCTGGAGCTGTGAGGCAACAGTGAACCCGGATCCCTGGAGATGTGAGGCAGCAGTGAACCCGGATCCCTGGAGCTGTGAGGCAGCAGTGAACCCGAGTCCCCGGAGCTGTGAGACAGCAGTGAACCCGGGTCCCTGGAGCTGTGAGGCAGCAGTGAACCCGAGTCCCTGGAGCTGTGAGACAGCAGCGAACCCGGGTCCCTGGAGCTGTGAGACAGCAGTGAACCAGGATCCCAGGAGCTGTGAGACAGCAGTGAACCCGGGTCCCTGGAGCTGTGAGACAGCAGTGAACCCGAGTCCCTGGAGCTGTGAGGCAGCAGTGAACCCGGGTCCCTGGTGCTGTGAGACAGCAGTGAACCCGGATCCCTGGAGCTGTGAGGCAGCAGTGAACCCGGGTCCCTGGAGCTGTGAGGCAGCAGTGAACCCGGATCCCTGGAGCTGTGAGGCAGCAGTGAACCCGGATCCCTGGTGCTGTGAGACAGCAGTGAACCCGGTTCCCTGGAGCTGTGAGGCAGCAGTGAACCCGGATCCCTGGACCTGTGAGACATCAGTGAACCCGGATCCCTGGAGCTGTGAGGCAGCAGTGAACCCGCGTCCCTGGAGCTGTGAGGCAGCAGTGAACCCGGATCCCTGCAGCTGTGAGGCAGCAGTGAACCCGCGTCCCTGGAGCTGTGAGGGAGCAGTGAACCCGGATCCCTGGACATGTGAGACAGCAGTGAGCCCGGGTCCCTGGAGCTGTGAGGCAGCAGTGAACCCGGATCCCTGGAGCTGTGAGGCAGCAGTGCACCCGGATCCCTGGAGCTGTGAGGCAGCAGTGCACCCGGATCCCTGGAGCTGTGAGGCAGCAGTGAACCCGGATCCCTGGAGCTGTGAGGCAGCAGTGAACCCGAGTCCCTGGAGCAGTGAGACAGCAGTGAACTCGGATCCCTGGAGCTGTGAGGCAGCAGTGAACCCGGGTCCCTGGAGCAGTGAGGCAGCAGTGAACCCGGGTCCGTGGTGCTGTGAGGCAGCAGTGAACCCGGATCCCTGGAGCTGTGAGGCAGCAGTGAACCCGGGTCCCTGGAGCTGTGGGGCAGCAGTGAACCCGGATCCCTGGAGCTGTGCGACAGCAGTGAACACGGGTCCCTGGAGCCTTGAGATAGCTGCAAACCCGGAACCCTGGAGCTGTGAGGCAGCAGTGAACCCGGGTCCCTGGAGCTGTGAGGCAGCAGTGAACCCGGATCCCTGGAGCTGTGAGGCAGCAGTGAACCCGTGTCCCTGGTGCTGTGAGGCAGCAGCGAACCCGGATCCCTGGAGCTGTGAGACAGCAGTGAACCCGGATCCCTGGAGCTGTGAGGCAGCAGTGAACCAGTGTCCCTGGAGCTGTGAGGCAGCAGTGAACCCGGATCCCTGGAGCTGTGAGGCAGCAGTGAACCCGGATCCCTGGAGCTGTGAGACAGCAGTGAACCCGGATCCCTGGTGCTGTGAGGCAGCAGTGAACCCGGGTCCCTGGAGCTGTGAGACAGCAGTGAACCCGAGTCCCTGGAGCTGTGAGACAGCAGTGAATCCGGATCCCTGGAGCTGTGAGGCAGCAGTGAACCCGGGTCCCTTGAGCAGTGAGGCGGCAGTGAACCCGGGTCCCTGGTGCTGTGAGGCAGCAGTGAACCCGGATCCCTGGAGCTGTGAGGCAGCAGTGAACCTGAGTCCCTGGAGCTGTGAGGCAGCAGTTAACCCGGATCCCTGGAGCTGTGAGGCAGCAGTGAACCCGAGTCCCTGGAGCTGTGAGGCAGCAGTGAACCCGGATCCCTGGAGCTGTGAGGCAGCAGTGAACCCGGATCCCTGGAGCTGTGCGGCGGCAGTGAACCCGGATCCCTGGAGCTGTGAGACAACAGTGAACCCTGATACCTGGAGCTGTGAGGCAGCAGTGAACCCGGATCCCTGGAGCTGTGAGACAGCAGTGAACCCGGATCCCTGGAGCTGTGAGACAGCAGTGAACCCGGATCCCAGGAGCTGTGAGGCAGCAGTGAACCCAAGTCACTGGAGCTGTGAGGGAGCAGTGAACCTGGGTCCCTGGAGCTGTGAGACAGCAGTGAACACGGATCCCTGGAGCTGTGAGGCAGCAGTGAACCCGGATCCCTGGAGCTGTGAGGCAGCAGTGAACCCGGAACCCTGGAGCTGTGAGGCAGCAGTGAACCCGGATCCCTGGAGCTGTGAGGCAGCAGTGAACGCGGATCCCTGGAGCTGTGAGGCAGCAGTGAACCCGGATCCCTGGAGCTGTGAGACAGCAGTGAACCCGGATCCCTGCAGCTGTGAGGCAGCAGTGAACCCGGATCCCTGGAGCTGTGAGGCAGCAGTGAACCCGAGTCCCTGGAGCTGTGAGACAACAGTGAACCCGGGTCCCTGGAGCTGTGAGGCATCAGTGAACTCAGGTCCCTGGAGCTGTGAGGCAGCAGTGAACCCGGGTCCCTGGAGCTGTGAGGCAACAGTGAACCCGGATCCCTGGAGATGTGAGGCAGCAGTGAACCCGGATCCCTGGAGCTGTGAGGCAGCAGTGAACCCGAGTCCCCGGAGCTGTGAGACAGCAGTGAACCCGGGTCCCTGGAGCTGTGAGGCAGCAGTGAACCCGGGTCCCTGGTGCTGTGAGACAGCAGCGAACCCGGGTCCCTGGAGCTGTGAGACAGCAGTGAACCCAAGTCCCTGGAGCTGTGAGACAGCAGTGAACCCGGGTCCCTGGAGCTGCGAGGCAGCAGTGAACCCGAGTCCCTGGAGCTGTGAGGCAGCAGTGAACCCGGGTCCCTGGTGCTGTGAGACAGCAGTGAACCCGGATCCCTGGAGCTGTGAGGCAGCAGTGAACCCGGGTCCCTGGAGCTGTGAGGCAGCAGTGAACCCGGATCCCTGGAGCTGTGAGGCAGCAGTGAACCCGGATCCCTGGTGCTGTGAGACAGCAGTGAACCCGGATCCCTGGAGCTGTGAGGCAGCAGTGAACCCGGGTCCCTGGAGCTGTGAGGCAGCAGTGCACCCGGATCCCTGGAGCTGTGAGACAGCAGTGAACCCGGGTCCCTGGAGCTGTGAGACAGCAGTGAACCCGGATCCCTGGAGCTGTGAGACAGCAGTGAACCCGGATCCCTGGAGCTGTGAGGCAGCAGTGAACCCGGATCCCTGGACATGTGAGACAGCAGTGAGCCCGGGTCCCTGGAGCTGTGAGGCAGCAGTGAACCCGGATCCCTGGAGCTGTGAGGCAGCAGTGCACCCGGATCCCTGGAGCTGTGAGGCAGCAGTGCACCCGGATCCCTGGAGCTGTGAGGCAGCAGTGAACCCGGATCCCTGGAGCTGTGAGGCAGCAGTGAACCCGGATCCCTGGAGCTGTGAGGCAGCAGTGAACTCGGATCCCTGGAGCTGTGAGGCAGCAGTGAACCCGGATCCCTGGAGCTGTGAGGCAGCAGTGAACCCGGGTCCCTGGAGCTGTGAGACAGCAGTGAACCCGGGTCCCTGGAGCTGCGAGGCCGCAGTGAATCCGGATCCCTGGAGCTGCGAGACAGCAGTGAACCCTGATCCCTGGAGCTGTGAGGCAGCAGAGAACCCGGATCCCTGGAGCTGTGAGACATCAGTGAACCCGGATCCCTGGAGCTGTGAGGCAGCAGTGAACCCGCGTCCCTGGAGCTGTGAGGCAGCAGTGAACCCGGGTCCCTGGAGCTGTGAGAGAGCAGTGAACCCGGATCCCTGGAGCTGTGAGGCAGCAGTGAACCCGGATCCCTGGAGCTGTGAGGCTGCAGTGAACCCAGATCCCTGGAGCTGAGAGACAGCAGTGAACCCGGATCCCTGGAGCTGTGAGACAGCAGTGAACCCGGGTCCCTGGAGCTGTGAGGCAGCAGTGAACCCGGATCCCTGGAGCTGTGAGACAGCAGTGAACCTGGGTCCCTGGAGCTGTGAGACAGCAGTGAACCCGGATCCCTGGAGCTGTGAGACAGCAGTGAACCCGAGTCCCTGGAGCTGTGAGACTGCAGTGAACCCGGATCCCTGGTGCTGTGAGACAGCAGTGAACCCGGATCCCTGGAGCTGTGAGACAGCAGTGAACCCGCGTCCCTGGAGCCGTGAGACAGCAGTGAACCTGGATCCCTGGTGCTGTGAGGCAGCAGTGAACCCGGATCCCTGGAGCTGTGAGACAGCAGTGAACCCGCGTCCCTGGAGCTGTGAGACAGCAGTGAACCCGAGTTCCTGGAGCTGTGAGACAGCAGTGAACCCGGGTCCCTGGAGCTGTGAGACAGCAGTGAACCCGTGTCCCTGGAGCTGTGAGACAGCAGTGAACCCGGATCCCTGGAGCTGTGAGACAGCAGTGAACCCGCGTCCCTGGAGCTGTGAGACAGCAGTGAACCCGGATCCCTGCAGTTGTGAGGCAGCAGTGAACCCGCGTCCCTGGAGCTGTGAGACAGCAGTGAACCCGGATCCCTGCAGCTGTGAGGCAGCAGTGAACCCGCGTCCCTGGAGCTGTGAGGGAGCAGTGAACCTGGGTCCCTGGAGCTGTGAGACAGCAGTGAACTCGGATCCCTGGAGCAGTGAGGCAGCAGTGAACCCGGATCTCTGGAGCTGTGAGGCAGCAGTGAACCCGGATCCCTGGAGCAGTGAGGCAGCAGTGAACCCGGGTCCCTGGAGCTGTGAGACAGCAGTGAACCCAGATCCCTGGAGCTGTGAGACAGCAGTGAACCCGGATCCCTGGAGCTGTGAGACAGCAGTGAACCCGGGTCCCTGGAGCTGTGAGGCAGCAGTGAACCCGGATCCCTGGAGCTGTGAGACAGCAGTGAACCCGGGTCCCTGGAGCTGTGGGGCAGCAGTGAACCCGGATCCCTGGAGCTGTGAGACAGCAGTGAACCCGGGTCCCTGGAGCTCTGGGGCAGCAGTGAACCCGGATCCCTGGAGCTGTGAGACAGCAGTGAACCCGGATCCCTGGAGCAGTGAGACAGCAGTGAACCCGGATCCCTGGAGCTGTGAGACAGCAGTGAACTCGGGTCCCTGGAGCTGTGAGGCAGCAGTGACCCCGGGTCTCTGGAGGTGTGAGACAGCAGTGAACCCGGATCCCTGGAGCTGTGAGACAGCAGTGAACCCGGGTGCCTGGAGCTGCGGGGCAGCAGTGAACCCGAGTCCCTGGAGCTGTGAGACAGCAGTGAACCCGGGTCCCTGGAGCTGCGAGGCAGCAGTGAACCCGGATCCCTGGAGCTGTGAGACAGCAGTGAACCCGGATCCCTGGAGCTGTGAGACAGCAGTGAACCCAGATCCCTGGAGCTGTGAGGCAGCAGTGAACCCGGATCCCTGGAGCTGTGAGACAGCAGTGAACCCAGATCCCTGGAGCAGTGAGACAGCAGTGAAGCCGGGTCCCTGGAGCTGTGAGACAGCAGTGAACCCGAGTCCCTGGAGCTGTGAGGCAGCAGTGAACCCGGGTCCCTGGAGCTGTGAGGCAGCAGTGAACCCGGATCCCTGGAGCTGTGAGACAGCAGTGAACCCGGGTCCCTGGAGCTGTGAGACAGCAGTGAACCCGGATCCCTGGAGCTGTGAGACAGCAGTGAACCCGGGTCCCTGGAGCTGTGAGACAGCAGTGAACCCGGATCCCTGGAGCTAAGAGACAGCAGTGAACCCGGATCCCTGGAGCTGTGAGGCAGCAGTGAACCCGGATCCCTGGAGCTGTGAGACAGCAGTGAACCCGGATCCCTGGAGCTGTGAGACAGCAGTGAACCCGGGTACCTGGAGCTGTGAGACAGCAGTGAACCCGGATCCCTGGAGCTGAGAGACAGCAGTGAACCCGGATCCCTGGTGCTGTGAGGCAGCAGTGAACCCGGATCCCTGGAGCTGTGAGACAGCAGTGAACCCGGGTCCCTGGAGCTTTGAGGCAGCAGTGAACCCGGGTCCCTGGAGCTGTGAGGCACCAGTGAACCCGGGTCCCTGGAGCTGTGAGACAGCAGTGAACCCGAGTACCTGGAGCTGTGAGGCAGCAGTGAACCCGGGTCCCTGGAGCTGTGAGGTAGCAGTGAACCCGGGTCCCTGGAGCTGTGAGACAGCAGTGAACCCGAGTCCCTGGAGCTGTGAGGCAGCAGTGAACCCGAGTCCCTGGAATTGTGAGGCAGCAGTGAACCCGAGTCCCTGGAGCTGTGAGACAGCAGTGAACCCGGGTCCCTGGAGCTGTGAGGCAGCAGTGAACCCGGGTCCCTGGAGCTGTGAGACAGCAGTGAACCCGAGTCCCTGGAGCTGTGAGGCAGCAGTGAACCCGAGTCCCTGGAGCTGTGAGGCAGCAGTGAACCCGAATCCCTGGTGCCTTGAGGCAGCAGTGAACCCGGGTCCCTCGAGCTGTGAGGCAGAAGTGAACCCGGATCCCTGGTGCCTTGAGGCAGCAGTGTGAACCCTGCCCGACTCGCCCATAATGATACTATTGTTTTCTTGGGTGAATCAGGCCAATACTTACAGTGGGTCCTCGGAGGTGTCAATGTTTACAGGGAACCAGTGAATGTGGCATTATTTACAGGGGATCCTGCATATGTCAATATTTACAGTGTGCCCTTGAGAGTGTCAATAATTGTAGGGTGACCTCAGATGAGTCAATACTTGCATTGTCGGACTCAGGGAGCGTTGGTATTTACAGTACGTCCCAGTGGTTTTCAGTGGCAATAGACATAGACATAGAACTTACAGTGCAGAAGGTGGTCATTCGGCCCATCGAGTCTCGACCAACCCTTGGAAAGAACACCCCACATCTCTACCCCATCGTTGTAACCCAGTAACTCCATAGAACATTGAACATTACAGCGCAGTACAGGCCCTTCGGCCCTCGATGTTGCGCCAACCTGTGAAACCACTCTAAAGCCCATCTACACTATTCCCTTATCATCCATATGTCTATCCAATGACCATTTGAATGCCCTTAGTGTTGGCGAGTCCACTACTGTTGCAGGCAGGGCATTCCACGCCCTTACTACTCTCTGAGTAAAGAACCTACCTCTGACATCTGTCCTATATCTATCTCCCCTCAATTTAAAGCTATGTCCCCTCGTGCTAGACATCACCATCCGAGGAAAAAGACTCTCACTGTCCACCCTATCCAATCCTCTGATCATCTTGTATGCCTCAATTAAGTCACCTCTTAACCTTCTTCTCTCTAACGAAAACAGCCTCAAGTCCCTCAGCCTTTCCTCATAAGATCTTCCCTCCATACCAGGCAACGTTCTGGTAAATCTCCTCTGCACCTTTTCCAATGCTTCCACATCCTTCCTATAATGCGGTGACCAGAAGTGCATGCAATACTCCAAATGCGGCCGCACCAGAGTTTTGTACAGCTGCAACATTACCTCATGGCTCCGAAACTCAATCCCTCCACCAATAAAAGCTAACACACCGTACGCCTTCTTAACAACCCTCTCAACCTGAGTGGCAACTTTCAGGGATCTATGTACATGGACAACGAGATCTCTCTGCTCATCCACACTGCCAAGAATCTTACCATGAGCCCAGTACTCTGTCTTCCTGTTATTCCTTCCAAAATGAATCACCTCACACTTTAACTCCATTTGCCACCTCTAAGCCCAGCGCTGCAGCTTATCTATGTCCCTCTGTAACTTGTAACATCCTCCCGCACTGTCAACAACTCCACCGACTTTAGTGTCATCTGCAAATTTACTCACCCATCCTTCTACGCCCTCCTCCAGGTCATTTGTAAAAATGACAAACAGCAGTGGGGGCCAAAACAGATCCTTGTGGTACACCACTAGTAACTGGACTCCAGTCTGAACATTTCCCATCAACCACCACCCTTTGTCTTCTTCCAGCTAGCAAATTTCTGATCCAAACTGCTAAATCACCCTGAATCCCATGCCTCTGTATTTTCTGCAGTAGCCTACCATGGGGACCCTTATCAAACGCTTTACTGAAATCCATATACACCACATCAACTGCTTTACCCTCATCCACCTGTTTGGTCACCTTCTCAAAGAACTCAATAAGGTTTGTGAGGCACAACCTACCCTTCACAAAACCGTGTTGACTATCTCTAATCAAATTATTCCTTTCCAGATGATTATACATCCTATCTCTTATAAACCTTTCCAAGATTTTGCCCACAACAGAAGTATGGCTCACTGGTCTATAATTACCGGGGTTGTCTCTACTCCCCTTCTTGAACAAGGGGACAACATTTGCTATCCTCCAGTCTTCTGGCACTATTCCTGTAGACAAAGATGATTTAAAGATCAAAGCCAAAGGCTCAGCAATCTCCTCCCTAGCTTCCCAGAGAATCCTAGGATAAATCCCATCCAGCCCAGGGGACTTATCTATTTCCACACTTTCCAGAATTGCTAACACCTCCTCCCTATGAACCTCAAGCCCTTCTAGTCTAGTAGCCTGAATCTCAGTATTCTCCTCGACAACATTGTCTTTTTCCTGTGTGAATACTGATGAAAAATATTCATTTAGCACCTCTCCTATCTCCTCGGACTCCAAGCACAACTTCCCACTACTGTCCTTGACTAGCCCTACTCTTACCCTAGTCATTCATTTATTCCTGACATATCTATGGAAAGCTTTAGGGTTATCCTTGATCCTACCTGCCAAAAACTTCTCATGTCCCCTCCTGGCTTTTCTTAGTTCTCTCTTTAGGTCCTTCCTAGCTAACTTGTAACTCTCGAGCGCCCTAACTGAACCTTCATGTCTCATCTTTACATAAGCCTCCTTCTTCCTCTTGACAAGTGTTTCGACTGCTTCAAGGGAACCACGGTTCCCTTGCTCGACCATTTCCTCCCTGCCTGACAGGTACATACTTATCAAGGACACGCAGTAGCTGTTCCTTGAACAAGCTCCCCATTTCCATTATGCCCATCCCCTGCAGTTTTCCTCTCCATCCGATGCATCCTAAGTCATGCCTCATCACATCATAATTGCCTTTCCCCCAGATATAACTCTTGCCTTGCGGTATATACCTATCCCATTCCATCTAACCTTTTTGGACACTAAGGGCAATTTAGCATGGCCAATCAACCTAACCTGCACGTCTTTGGACTGTGGGAGGAAACCAGAGCACAAGCAGGAAACCCAGTATTTACATTGGGTCCCTGGGAGTGTCAATATTTACAGAGGGTCCCTGGAATATCAATGTTTACAATGGGTCCCCGGGAGTGTCAATATTTATAGTGGGTCTCTGGGAGTGTCAATATTTACAGTGGGTCACTGGGAGTGTCAATATTTACAGTGGGCACCAGGAAGTGTCAATATTTACAGTGCGTCACTGGGAGTGTCAATATTTACAGTGGGCACCAGGGAGTGTCAATATTTGTAATAGGTCCCGGGGAGTGTCAATATTTGCTGTGGGTCCCTGGGAGATCAATGTTTACAATGGGTCTCTCGGAGTGTCATTATTTACAGTGGGTCTCTGGGAGTGTCAGTATTTTGTTATGGGCCAGGGTTTAGAGAACCCAAAAGTGTATCATGGAGTTCACCTGACCCACAACTTTTAATAGATTGTGGTATGGGGAGCACACGGCCCACTCTACAGGTGTGGTACAGCAGAAATGGGAAAGTATATTTTAAAGCAAAGCAATGTTTATTCTATGAACTCAAGTTAGCTTTTTTGAAACATACAGTGACCATCTTAGCAACCATTAATTCAAATACAACCCCCAAAGAATACAACACTAAGTAATCCTTAATTACTTCCCAAACCACATTCAGAAGACAAAAGAAACACCTTTTAACAGAAGCACATCAGGTTTACATTCACTACTGAAAACATTTATAATTCTGAATTCACCAAATGATCAAGAGATAGTCTTTTCACGGCAGAGAGAACAGCAGTACACCTGCTTTGTCTGGCTTCAGCTCCAACACTGAAAACGAAACTAAAACACACCCTGCAGCAAACAGCCTAAAATAAAAGTAAAAAGCTGACAGACAGCCCAGCTCCACCCACACTCTGACATCAATGATAAACACCCATTTCTTAAAGGTACATTTCTTAAACACCCATCTCACATGACATCTCCCCTCAAGATTAAAAAAAATAAATCATCAACTTCAAGATGGTTTCATTTTTCACCATTTCACTATCCTTTAAGAAATGCACACAGTAAATATACTTTTTAGTTTCAAAAAACAACACACGCAAACAGGTATAATAATATAGTCCATTTTTTTCCCGTTCCTCCAACTGAAATCCTTCTCAATTGACAGTCTCTTTGAACAAGAAGGTCTCTGCACAATCCATCCATTTCTCTATGCCTCGGCATTTCTCTTTAAAGTCAGATACTTTTGTTAAATCTGATCACAGAGTCCCTTGTAATTCTCCAACACATGAGCATTGGTTATTACAGCTTTCAGGCCTGTTGAAAGTCCGCTGTCCACTGAAATTTTTGACGTTTCTTCAGCAAGTCCATCAGTGGAGCAACCATGCTACAAAAACATTTCACAAATGTCCAATCAAATCCACTCATGTCAAGAAATCGCATTATTTCCCGTTGTCTCGAGGGTATCAGAAACTCCTCAATAACTGTTGTCTTCACATCCCGTGGGACCATTCGACCCTGTCCGATTGTATGGCCAAGGAAAGTGACTTGGGCTTTTCCAAATTCACTTTTGGCTAGATATATCACCAAACCCGCCTCCTGAAGTCGATCGAATAACTCCATCAGATGTTTCAAATGTTCTGATCGTCGATGTATACCGCACAATTGGGTAATCCTGAAACGACGTTGTTAGTTAACCGTTGAAATGTGGCTGGTGTGTTTTTCATGCCAAATGGCATAACTTTGAATTGGTATATACCATCTGGAGTCACAAAAGCTGAAATCTCCTTCGCCCTTTCGGATAAAGGTACCTGCCAGTAACCTTTAAGTAAATCCAGTTTGGAAATAAAAGCTGACTGTCCCACTTTCTCAATGCAATCCTCCAAACGTGGGATAGGATAAGAGTCTGTTCTTGTAACTGCATTAACCTTTCTAGTCCACACACAACCGTTGGGTACCATCTGGTTTTGGTACCATCACCATGGGTGAGCTGCAACCCATTTCAATTATGCCATTTTTAAGCATACCCTCAATCACTTTGTTAACCTGTGCCAATTTTAAAGGGTTAAGTCTATATGGGTGTTGTTTGATTGGAACAGCATTTCCCACATCTACATCATGTATAGCCATTTTAGTACTTCCCAATTTATCTCTACAAACTTGCCCATGTGATATCAATAACTCTTTCAGGTCAGTCCGTTTTTCTCTGGAAGGTAACTCAACAATTTATCCCAATTTTTAAGAACATCCTCGTTTTCCACTTTAATTTGAGGGATGTCAACTTCACAGTGATCTGGATTTGGTTCATCACTTTGAGTTAGAATAATTAAAACCTCCTCCTTTTTCTCTCCTTTCCTTTCAAAGTACCTTTTAAGCATATTCACATTCATTGAATTCATTGAATTTACAGTGCAGAAGGAGGCCATTCGGCCCATCGAGCCTGCACCGGCTCTTGGAAAGAGCACCCTACCCAAGGTCAACACCTCCACCCTATCCCCATAATCCTGCCCACCACTAAGGGCAATTTTGTACACTCCTTCTGTCTGGTGTTCTGACCATATAATTCACCTCACTTAATTTCCTTTCAATCTGATAAGGTCCACAAAACCTAGCTTTTAAAGGTTCACCTACCACTGGTAACAAAACTAAAACTTTATCTCCACTGGCAAAACTACGAACTATGGATTTCTTGTCGGCTACCTGTTTCATCACATTTTGTGCAACTTTTAAATGTTGTCTAGCCAATTCCCCTGCTCTATTTAATCGATCTCTAAAATTTGACACATAATCCAAGAATGTAATTTCCGATTTCTCACTCACCAATTTTTCCTTAATCAATTTAAGTGGTCCTCTTACTTCATGGCCAAAAATTAGTTCAAAAGGACTAAATTTGGTTGACTCATTAGGTGCATCCCTAATTGCAAACAGTACGAATGGAATTCCTTTATCCCAATCCTCTGGATAATCGTGACAATAAGCCCTCAACATTGCCTTTAATGTCTGATGCCACCTTTCTAACGCTCCCTGCGATTCTGGATGGTACGCAGTTGATTTAAATTGTTTTATTCCGAAACTATCCATAACTTCTTTGAATAACCTTGAGGTAAAATTCGATCCTTGATCCGATTGTATTTCTGTGGGTAGTCCATATCTAGTAAAGAATTTAAGTAACTCCTCCACAATCTTTTTAGCTGTAATATTACGTACTGGAATGGCCTCTGGAAACCTAGTAGACACATCCATTATAGTCAAAAGATATTGATTCCCACTTTTTGTTTTAGGAAGCAGTCCTACACAATCGATTAGGATCCTTGTAGAAGGTTCCTCAAGTGCTGGGAAGGGTATTAAGGGCGCTGGTTTTATCACTGCTTGAGGTTTCCCTATCACTTGACATGTGTGACATGACTGACAAAATTTAACTACACCTTTATATAGTCCAAGCCAATAAAAATGTTTTTGTGTTTTAGCTTGAGTTTTCCTTACTCCCAAATGATCTCCCACTGGTACGTCATGTGCAAATCGCAACACCTCCTTTCTATACCCTACCGGCAATACTACTTGGTGAATATCTGCCCACTTTTCATCTGCCTGCATATGTAAAGGTCTTTATTTTCTCATAAAGACATCACTTTTATGGTAATAACACTCCACTCAGATTCCTCTTCCGTGTATGCTTTCTGATACATCCGTTTTATTTCTACATCTTTCTGTTGTAACTCCGCCAATTTTCCTGAACTAAAAATATGCACCTCATCCTCCACCTGTTCTTGTTCCTTTTCAACCATCTGATCAAAAATTGTTCCTGATATTTGAACTTCAACTTCATCTTCACTCTCTGATTTCTCCTCTTGTCTTAACATGTGACTTTGTGACCTTGTTACTACACAATCAGGAAAACCCCCAGGATATTCGTCCTTCAACACTTCAGTTGTCTGATTTTCCACTGGCTTATCAACCACAGTAGTCATCGCTCCCACCTGCGATCCAGCTATATCATTACCCAAGATAAACTGTATTCCTGGACAAGATAGTTTCTCTATTACTCCTACTACCACTTCACCACGCTTCACTGGACTTTCCAACCTTACCTTATATACCTTATACCTTGGGCAGCGTGGTAGCACAAGTGGATAGCACTGTGGCTTCACAGCGCCAGGGTCCCAGGTTCGATTCCCCGCTGGGTCACTGACTGTGCGGAGTCTGCACGTTCTCCCCCTGTCTGCGTGGGTTTCCTCCGGGTGCTCCAGTTTCCTCCCACAGTCCAAAGACGTGCAGGTTAGGTGGATTGGCCATGATAAATTGCCCTTAGTGACCAAAAAAAGTTAGGAGGGGTTATTGGGTTACAGGGATAGGGTGGAAGTGAGGGCTTAAGTGGGTCGGTGCAGACTCGATGGGCTGAATGGCCTCCTTCTGCACTGTATGTTCTATGTTCTAATAATGGAACACTACTCCTCTCACCCTGAATTCCACATATTATCACCTTTTCTGGCAACATTCTCCCCAAACTACATAACTCCTCACTTTAACAAACCCCACTGTCTTATCCTGTTTTACCACATCAGCCTTCCCAGTGCTTTTCTTCAACCACCAACACTGTGACTTTACATGGCCGAGTTTATTACAGTGAAAACATTTGAAACTTTTCATGTCTCTTCCACCCTCCTGGATTTCTTTTTTAATCTGAGGTATACTCTCCTTACTATCTCCAATCAGATCACCTTTACCTTTATCACTCGAGTATTTCTCAGGTCCCCAGTTTCTATCCCTCACAGGCTGAAACTGATGTCGGAAACCAATCTTTGATTTATGAACTAATTCATAATCATCTGCTATTTCTGCTGCTAACCTCACAGTTTTAACCCTCTGCTCTTCCACATGAGTTCTCACTACATCAGGAATTGAATTTTTAAACTCAAGTTAACTTTTTTAAAACAGTGACCATCTTAGCAACCATTAATTTAAATACAAGACACAAAGAATACAACACTAATTAATCCTTATTAACTTCCCAAACAACATCCAGAAAACAAAAGAAACACCTTTTAACAGAAGCACATCAGGTTTACATTCACTGCTGAAAACATTTATAATTCTGAATTCACCAAATGATCAAGAGATAGTATTTTCATGGCAGAGAGAACAGCAGTACACCTGCTTTGTCTGGCTTCAGCTCCAACACTGAAAACAAAACTAAAACACACCCTGCAGCAAACAGCCTAAAACAAAAGTAAAAAGCTGACAGACAGCCCAGCTCCACCCACACTCTGACATCAATGATAAACACCCATTTCTTAAAGGTACATTTCTTAAACACCCATTTCTTAAAGGTACTCTCACATGACAGTTTACAGTGGGTCCCAGTGAGTGTCAGTATTTACAGTGCTTCTCTGGGAGTGTCAATATTTACAGTGGGTCCCTGGGAGTGTCAATATTTACAGTGGGTTCCCGGAAGATCAATTTTAGAATGGATCTCTGGGAGTGTCAGTTTTTACAGTGGTGCTTAAGGAGTGTCAAATTTAAGTGGCTCTCTGGGAATGTCATTATTTACAGTGGGTCCCAGTGAGTGCAGATATTTACAGTGGTTCTCCGGGAGTGTCAATATTTACAGTGGGTCCTCGGGAGATCAATGTTAACAATGGATCTCTGGTAGTGTCAATATTTGCTGTAGGTCCCCAGGAGATCAATGTTTACAATGGGTCTCTGGGAGTGTCAGTATTTACAATGGTTCTCTGGGGGTGTCAATATTTACAGCGGGTCTCTGGTACCGTCAATGCTTACTGTGGGTCTCCGTGTGTGTCAGTATTTACAGTGCTTCTCTGGGAGTGTAAATATTTACAGCGGGTCCCTGGGAGTGTCAATATTTACAGTGGGTCCCTGGGAGTGTCAATATTTACAGTGGGTCCCCGAATGTGTCAATATTTACAGTGGGTTCCTGGAAGATCAATTTTACAATGGATCTCTGGGAGTGTCAGTTTTTACAGTGGTTCTCTGGGAGTGTCAAATTTACAGTGGGTCACTGGGAATGTCAATATTCACAGTGGGTCCCCGAGTGTGTCAATATTTACAGTGGGTTCCTGGAAGATCAATTTTACAATGGATCTCTGGAAGTGTCAGTTTTTACAGTGGTTCTCTAGGAGTGTCAAATTTACAGTGGGTCACTGGGAATGTGATTATATTTTCAGTGGGTCCCAGTGAGTGTCGATATTTACAGTGGTTCTCCGGGAGTGTCAATATTTACAGATGTTCACTGGGAGATCAACGTTAACAGTGGATCTCTGGAAGTGTCAATATTTACAGTGGACACCAGGGCTTGTCAATATTTACTGTGGGCTCCCGGGAGAGCCAATATTTACAGTAGCTCTGTGGGAGTGTCAGTTTTTACAGTGGGTCTCTGGGAGTGTCAGTTTTTACAGTGGGTCTCTGGGAGTGTCAGTTTTTAAAGTGGGTCTCTGGAAATGTCAGTTTTTACAGTGGATCCCAGGGTGTGTCAATATTTACAGTGGGCACCAGGCAGTGTCAATATTTACAGTGAGTCTCTGGTAGTGTCAATATTTACTGTGGGTCTCTGGGAGTGTCACTATTTACAATGGGCACCAGGGAGTGTCAATATTTACAGTGGTCCCAGGAAGTGTCAATATTTACAGTGGTCCCAGGAAGTGTCAATATTTACAGTGAGTCACTGGGAGAGTCAATATTTACAATGGGCTCCAGTGAGTGACAATATTTACAGTGGGTCTCTGGGAGTTTTGATATTTACAATGGGTCTCTGGAAGTGTCAATATTTACAGTGGGCCCCAGGATGTATCATTATTTACAGTGTGTCCCAGGGCGTGTCAATATTTACAGTGAGTCACTGGGAGTGTCAATATTTACAGTGAGTCTATGGGAGTGTCAATATTTACAGTGGGTCTCTGGGAGTGTCAATATTTACATTGGCCCAGCGCTGGAGGGGTTCTGGAGGGGCTTTGCGAGGGCTATGTCCAAAGTTGTGAACACCTGGGTCAAGCCGAGCTGGGGGATAGCACTATTTGGGGTATCGGACGAGCCGGGTGTGCAGGAGCCGAAAGAGGAAGGAGTTCTGGCCTTTGCGTCCCTGGTAGCCCGGCGGAGGATCTTACTAATGTGGAGAGATGCAAAGCCCTCGAGCGTGGAAGCTTGGATCAATGACATGGCAGGGTTCATTAAGTTGGAGAGGATAAAATTTGCCTTGCGAGGGTCTGTGCAGGGGTTCTCCAGGCGGTGGCAACCGTTCCTATACTTTCTCGCGGAATGCTAGGTGGAGGTCGAAACAGCAGCAACCCAGGGGGGGTGGGTGGGGGGGGGGGGGGGTGCTGGTTTATGTTTTTGTTAAAAGGGGACGTTTTCCCCACTTTTGTATTTATTGGTTAAATGGGGTTAATGTATCCTTGTTTGATTTCCTATGTACAATTTTGTTTTTCTTTCTTTCTTTCTGGAGTGTTGGGTTGAAAATTGTTGAAAATTTTGAATAAACATATTTTAAAAAAAATTTACATTGGGCCTCTGGGAGTGTCAATATTTACAGTGGGCACCAGGGACTGTCAATATTTACAGTGGGTCCCAGGGAGTGTCAAACTTACAGGGCAGCCCGGTGGCAAATGGTTAACCTCACAGCGCCGAGGCCCCACGTTCAATCCCGGCTCTGGGTCACTTTTATCCAATTAAGGGTCAATTTACTTTTTTTAATTTTAAAAAATAAATTTAGAGTACCCAATTCATTTTTTCCAATTAAGGGGCAATTTAGCGTGGCTAATCCACCTACCCTGTACATCTTTGGGTTGTGGGGACGAAACCCATGGAAACATGGGGAGAATGTGCAAACTCCACATGGACAATGGCCCAGAATCGAACCTGGGACCTCGGCGCCCTGAGGAAGCAGTGCTACCTACTGCGCCACCGTGCTGCCCGAGGGAGTATCAATATTTACAGTGGGTCTCAGGGAGTGTCAATATTTACAGTGGGTCTCAGGGAGTGTCAATATTTTCAGTGGGTCTCAGGGAGTGTCAATATTTTCAGTGGGTCTCAGGGAGTGTCAATATTTACAGTGGGTCTCAGGGAGTATCAATATTTGCAGTGGCTCCCAGGGAGTATCAATATTTACAGTGGGTCTCAGCGAGTGTCAATATTTACAGTGGGTCTCAGTGAGTGTCAATATTTTCAGTGGTCCCAGGAGTAATAATATTTACAGTGGGTTTCAGGGAGTGTCGATATTTACAGTGGGTCTCAGGTAGTGTCAATATTTACAGTGGGTCTCAGGGAGTGTCAATATTTTCAGTGGGTCTCAGGGAGTGCCAATATTTACAGTGGGTCTCAGGGAGTATCAATATTTGCAGTGGCTCCCAGGGAGTATCAATATTTACAGTGGGTCTCAGGTAGTGTCAATATTTACAGTGGGTCTCAGGGAGTGTCAATATTTTCAGTGGGTCTCAGCGAGTGTCAATATTTACAGTGGGTCTCAGTGAGTGTCAATATTTTCAGTGGTCCCAGGAGTAATAATATTTACAGTGGGTCTCCGGGAGTGTCAATATTTACAGTGGGTCTCAGGGAGTATCAATATTTACAGTGGGTCTCAGGTAGTGTCAATATTTACAGTGGGTCTCAGGGAGTGTCAATATTTACAGTGGGTCTCAGGGAGTGTCAATATTTACACTGGGTCTCAGGGAGTGTCAATATTTGCAGTGGCTCCCAGGGAATATCAATATTTACAGTGGGTTTCAGGGAGTGTCAATATTTACAGTGGCTCCCAGGGAATATCAATATTTACAGTGGGTCTCAGCGAGTGTCAATATTTACAGTGGCTGCCAGGGAGTGTCAATATTTTCAGTGGGTCTCAGCGAGTGTCAATATTTACAGTAGGTCTCAGGGAGTGTCAATATTTACAGTAGGTCCCAGGGAGTGTCAGTATTTACAGTAGGTCCCAGGGAGTGTCAGTATTTACAGTGGGTCTCAGGGAGTGTCAATATTTACAGTGGCTGCCAGGGAGTGTCAATATTTACAGTAGGTCTCAGGGAGTGTCAGTATTTACAGTGGGTCTCAGGGAGTGTCAATATTTACAGTGGGTCTCAGGGAGTGTCAATATTTACAGTGGGTCTCAGGGAGTGTCAATATTTACAGTGGGTCTCAGGGAGTGTCAATATTTACAGTGGCTGCCAGGGAGTGTCAATATTTACAGTAGGTCTCAGGGAGTGTCAGTATTTACAGTGGGTCTCAGGGAGTGTCAATATTTACAGTGGGTCTCAGGGAGTGTCAATATTTACAGTGGGTCTCAGGGAGTGTCAATATTTACAGTGGGTCTCAGGGAGTGTCAATATTTACACTGGGTCTCAGGGAGTGTCAATATTTACAGTAGGTCCCAGGGAATATCAATATTTACAGTGGGTCTCAGCGAGTGTCAATATTTACAGTAGGTCCCAGGGAGTGTCAGTATTTACAGTAGGTCCCAGGGAGTGTCAATATTTACAGTAGATCCCAGGGAGTGTCAGTATTTACAGTAGGTCCCAGGGAGTGTCAGTATTTACAGTAGGTCCCAGGGAGTGTCAATATTTACAGTAGGTCCCAGGGAGTGTCAGTATTTACAGTAGGTCCCAGGGAGTATCAGTATTTACAGTAGGTCCCAGGGAGTGTCAGTATTTACAGTAGGTCCCAGGGAGTGTCAATATTTACAGTAGGTCCCAGGGAGTGTCAATATTTACAGTAGGTTCCAGGGAGTGTCAGTATTTACAGTAGGTCCCAGGGAGTGTCAATATTTACAGTAGGTCCCAGGGAGTGTCAGTATTTACAGTAGGTCCCAGGGAGTGTCAGTATTTACAGTAGGTCCCAGGGAGTGTCAGTATTTACAGTAGGTCCCAGGGAGTGTCAGTATTTACAGTAGGTCCCAGGGAGTGTCAGTATTTACAGTAGGTCCCAGGGAGTGTCAGTATTTACAGTAGGTCCCAGGGAGTGTCAGTATTTACAGTAGGTCCCAGGGAGTGTCAGTATTTACAGTAGGTCCCAGGGAGTGTCAGTATTTACAGTAGGTCCCAGGGAGTGTCAGTATTTACAGTAGGTCCCAGGGAGTGTCAGTATTTACAGTAGGTCCCAGGGAGTGTCAGTATTTACAGTAGGTCCCAGGGAGTGTCAGTATTTACAGTAGGTCCCAGGGAGTGTCAGTATTTACAGTAGGTCCCAGGGAGTGTCAGTATTTACAGTAGGTCCCAGGGAGTGTCAGTATTTACAGTAGGTCCCAGGGAGTGTCAGTATTTACAGTAGGTCAGTATTTACAGTAGGTCCCAGGGAGTGTCAGTATTTACAGTAGGTCCCAGGGAGTGTCAGTATTTACAGTAGGTCCCAGGGAGTGTCAGTATTTACAGTAGGTCCCAGGGAGTGTCAGTATTTACAGTAGGTCCCAGGGAGTGTCAGTATTTACAGTAGGTCAGTATTTACAGTAGGTCCCAGGGAGTGTCAGTATTTACAGTAGGTCCCAGGGAGTGTCAGTATTTACAGTAGGTCCCAGGGAGTGTCAATATTTACAGTAGGTCCCAGGGAGTATCAATATTTACAGTAGGTCCCAGGGAGTGTCAGTATTTACAGTGGGTCCCAGGGAGTGTCAATATTTACAGTAGGTCCCAGGGAGTGTCAATATTTACAGTAGGTCCCAGGGAGTGTCAGTATTTACAGTAGGTCCCAGGGAGTGTCAGTATTTACAGTAGGTCCCAGGGAGTGTCAATATTTACAGTGGGTCTCAGCGAGTGTCAATATTTACAGTAGGTCCCAGGGAGTGTCAATATTTACAGTAGGTCCCAGGGAGTGTCAGTATTTACAGTAGGTCCCAGGGAGTGTCAGTATTTACAGTAGGTCCCAGGGAGTGTCAGTATTTACAGTAGGTCCCAGGGAGTGTCAGTATTTACAGTAGGTCCCAGGGAGTGTCAGTATTTACAGTAGGTCAGTATTTACAGTAGGTCCCAGGGAGTGTCAGTATTTACAGTAGGTCCCAGGGAGTGTCAATATTTACAGTAGGTCCCAGGGAGTGTCAGTATTTACAGTAGGTCCCAGGGAGTGTCAGTATTTACAGTAGGTCCCAGGGAGTGTCAGTATTTACAGTAGGTCAGTATTTACAGTGGGTTTCAGGGAGTGTCGATATTTACAGTGGGTCCCAGGGAGTGTCAATATTTACAGTGGGTTTCAGGGAGTGTCAATATTTACAGGGAGTGCATAATGTGTCTGTACTTACAGGGAATTCCAGGTGGGTAATAACGTGTTGAAGGTGTCCCAGAAACCTGATTATCTCGGACCCCACTTCTGTTTCTTATATAAAAAAGGTAACTATCTGGGACAAGGTTGGGTGAGCCAGCAGGAAGGACTGCCAGTTAGTCACCGTTGCCAGACAGACAGGACTCTGCAAGAGGATGTGAACATTGCCCTGGTGGAGTCGGCACAAACTCACAGTAAGAGCTTCCTGACGTCAGCTGAGGGAGCCGATCTTTCTCTCAACTTCCTCGTCTTTAACACTTCCTGTACTTGAGCAGTTGCGGGTGAATTGCGTGTGACAAACGCAGCGAGGGCAGGGAGAGAAGGAGACTGAAGTATGTCGCTGCGCCTGTTTTGCCTTTGCCATTGAACGTGTCTGTGTGGGATAAGTAGTTGTGGCTGGGAGGCGGGATGCAGAGATATTGAATTGGACTTTAAGGTTGGTGTTGGGAAATGCATGGGCTGGTTCCGGATTTGGCAGCAAGATTTGCGTTCGCATTCCAACCCCGCAATTGCAATGGGAGTGTGCGTGCGTGTGTGTTTTTTTTAAAGTGGCTATTTTGGGGGAAATGCTATATAGTTCAGAGGCGGTGCTTTCTTGTAGAATATATAACCGATGCCCCGGTGTGCTGGGCGTTGGTAAAGCGACTAACTTCCGTGCTGGTGACTCACGTATGGCTCCGGGGGATGAATGGGAAACGGCGCCCTTTCCAAATGTTGCAGCGCCCACTTCTCAGGGTCTGCGGGGAGACGGGGCTGCTCCAGTTAGAGATTTCAGGGTGAGCTGGCTTATGTGTGGTATCACCGCCCAGAACGCTGCCTGCTCGATATCTTCGTGCCCCCTCACCCCCCCCCATGCCCCCCCCGTGCCCCCTCGTGCCCCCTCAGCCCCCCTCGTGCCCCCCAGCCCCCCTCGTGCCCCCCAGCCCCCCTCGTGCCCCCCAGCCCCCCTCGTGCCCCCTCAGCCCCCCCGCGTGCCCCCTCAGCCCCCCGCATGCCCCCTCAGCCCCCCTCGTGCCCCCTCAGCCCCCCGCATGCCCCCTCAGCCCCCCAGCCCCCTCAGCCCCCCGCGTGCCCCCCTCAGCCCCCCGCGTGCCCCCTCAGCCCCCCTCGTGCCCCCTCACCCCCCTCGCGCCCCCTCAGCCCCCCTCGTGCCCCCTCACCCCCCTCGAGCCCCCCACCCCCTCGTGCCCCCTCACCCCCCTCGTGCCCCCTCACCCCCCTCGTGCCCCCTCACCCCCCTCGTGCCCCCTCACCCCCCTCGCGCCCCCTCACCCCCCTCGCGCCCCCTCACCTCCCTCGCGCCCCCTCACCCCCCCGCGCCCCCTCACCCCCCCGCGCCCCCTCACCCCCTCGCGCCCCCTCGCCCCCTTGTGCCCCCTCGCCCCCCCTGTGCCCCCTCACCCCCCCTGTGCCCCCTCACCCACCTGTGCCCCCTCACCCACTGTGCCCCCTCACCCCCAGTGCCCCCCTCACCCCCAGTGCCCCCTCACCCCCTGTGCCCCCTCACCCCCTGTGCCCCCTCACCCCCTGTGCCCCCTCACCCCCTGTGCCCCCTCACCCCCTGTGCCCCCTCACCCCGTGCCCCCTCACCCCCCTGTGCCCCCTCACCCCTGTGCCCCCTCACCCCCTGTGCCCCCGTGCCCCCCTCGCCCCCCCGTGCCCCCTCGCCCCCGTGCCCCCTCAAACCCCCCCTTGTGCCCCCCTCAAACCCCCCCTTGTGCACCTCAAACCCCCCCTTGTGCACCCTCAAACCCCCCCTTGTGCACCCTCAAACCCCCCCCCTTGTGCACCCTAAAACCCCCCCTTGTGCACCCTCACCCCCCCTTTGCACCCTCATCCTCACCCCCACCCCCTTTCCACCCTCACCACCCATTTGCACCCTCACACCCTCCCCATATACACCCTCATTCTTCCCCCCCCCCCCCCCCCCCCCGCGCGCGCGCGCACTCTCCTCCCTTATCCCAATCTGCTTGTCCAGTCCATCATCATGTGAGGAGTATTTGGACCTGTCAGCACTTCATAAGTTGTCTGCTGGAAAACTTGCCCTCAAGCGCACACTTCATTCCTTTAAATAGAACATGTTTAAACAAAGCCTGCACTATCTTATTTGTGCAATTCCTTTTGCTAATCGTACAACCTCTACACTTCCCTGATGCGCACACTCAGTTATTGAATGTATGTACCGGGGTGAGCGAGTGTCCCTTTCTATGGGGCTCGCGTTAGCTTATTCTGAATTTCAATCAATGTACTACTCTTGAGTTGACCTAAATTGGGCAACATTTGACAAACCCATTTGGTGCCCAAAGTGGGAACTTTCATTACCCAAAGCAGATGGTCCTCACTGTGATGAGCATCAATGTTTGTCGAGAATAAAATTCAGCTCGCCTCCTCCTCCTTTGCATGACTGACTGGTCAATGTTGCAGCCAGCCAGGTTATACCCCGCCTCATTGACTAGTCATTGTGTGTGAGTGGAAATCTGCATTAGCATGTGCACATCTCGTAGTTGGGAAATCACTGGATTGGAAATGTGGACCCATATTATTGCTCCCACTAAATCTATTTTCAACTCTACATTACCCAAGGCTCAAACCAGGGACCAAGAGAGCTAGTATCAGCAGGCGGAATGGTAGAGAGGTGGGCAGTGCATGGTTTTGAAGAAGTTTTGGGTCCTGTATCTAAGGAAGGATGTGCTGGCCTTGGAAAGGGTCCAGAGGAGGTTCACAAAAATAATCCCTGGAATGAAGAACGTATGAGGAATGGCTGAGGACTCTGGGTCTGTACTCGTTGGGGTTTAGAAGGATGAGTGGGGATCTTATTGAAACTTGCAGGATACTGCGAGGCCTGGATAGAGTGGACGTGGAGAGGATGTTTCCACTTGTAGGAAAAACTAGAACCAGAGGACATCACCTCAGACTAAAGGGACAATCCTTTAAAACAGAGATGAGGAGGAATTTCTTCAGCCAGAGGGTGGGGAATCTGTGGAACTCTTTGCCCCAGAAGGCTGTGGAGGCCAAATCATTGAGTGTCTTTAAGAGAGATAGATAGTTTTTTGATTAATAAGGAGATCAGGGGTTATGGGGAGAAGGCAGGTGAATAGGGATGAGAAAAATATCAGCCATGAGCAGACTCGATGGGCTGAGTGGCCTAATTTTGCTCCTATGTCTTATGGGCCTTATCCTATACTTGTCGGACATTCACTTCCACACACCCTGTAGGAGAGAAACATAAGAGACGAGATAAGGAAACATTGCTCATATTGATCCTTTGTCTCTTCCACTTCAACATGGGAACACATCAAATTACTGCAGATCCCATTACTGTTCTAGCACATCCAACCAATTCTAGACCACACATCACCTTTGGAACTCTTGTTGGTCTCTTCTGCAATGTCACAGCAAGAGGAGCTATTTCCAGCTCTGCCAAAATAATAAATTACAATACAAACAGTCTGCATGCAGCATTATGCTCAAACAGACGAGGCCTCTTTTCGTACACAGAATTACATACAATTTACATTGCGAAACAGAAACAACTGCTCCATGCTCATGTTTACGCACCACTGACTTTCCATTCTGTGCTAAATATCAATTGTTTTTAGTGAAGATTTATTCCGTGCTCATTGGTGAACACTTAATTATTTAAGACTGAAATTTGCCGTCTGCTTCAAAGACTAAAGATCCTAATTCTGCTCTGCTCAGTGTGAAAGTCATCCGCTCTATTGAGTAACTGATATCATTTCTTTACTGGTTACATTGCAGAATTACCAGCATCCTGTGGCGATTGCACAGGAACCGTGTCCTGAGGCAG
The DNA here is from genome assembly GCF_047496885.1 of Scyliorhinus torazame. Classification (NCBI taxonomy): domain Eukaryota; kingdom Metazoa; phylum Chordata; class Chondrichthyes; order Carcharhiniformes; family Scyliorhinidae; genus Scyliorhinus; species Scyliorhinus torazame. The sequence continues at coordinate 397,467,980 of NC_092707.1, forward strand.
GAAAGTTGTACGGACGGGGCAGACATGGAGTTAGTTCAATGTCTTCTGTGAAGGGCAGCACCTTCGGAAATTTCCGTCTGGGGTGTCAGCCTAAATTAGCTGCCCTCCTTAAGTGGGGGCGTAAACCCATAACCTTCTGGTGCAGAGGTGAATGAATGTGCTACCAGCTGAGCCAAGCTAACATTGGAGCCAGAGTTTTATTTTATTTCCATTTTGTTTGGATGTCTGCGTGGTCAGGGGTGCACCATTTTGAACACTGGCAGAAAATGAGAGAACTTTTGCTATGCTTGAGGTGAAACCCTTTGGATGGGGGGGGGGGGGAGACATGTGGAAATCGAGGTGGTTTTCCATTTCACCCCAGAGAGCACCACATTAAACCCTGGCCTTATGGTTCTCCAAGGATGTGTCAGTGATTCCTACTAGTGACTCTTGTTGAATTCTTGTGATGGAGGAGGAAACCCCTTCATTTTCCCCGGGGACCAATTTCTTTTGTCTTTTTTTTTTTCCCCCTCTGCTGACATTTAAAAAAATAATAATTTAGAGTACCCAATTCATTTTTCCAATTATGGGGCAATTTAGCGTGGCCAATCCACCTACCCTGCACATCTTTGGGTTGTGGGGGTGAAACCCACACAGACAACTCCACACGAACAGTGACCCAGAGCTGGGATCGAACCTGGGACCTCGGCGCCGTGAGGCAGCAGGGCTAACCCACTGCGCCACCGTGCTGCCCTCCCCTCTGCTAACATGATGCAAGGTAAAAATATCGTCTCTCTTCCCCCTACCCTTCACAAGCTCGCAAGTGTTGTGCTATTGTAATGGTCATCTTCAGCGACCTGAAAGCTGGATTATCTCCATTTGACAAGCATGCAGCACAGAAAGAAGTGATTTGCTTGTGCCAACTCTTTTGAAAGAGCAATGAAACCCCCAGGATCTTTCCTCCTACCCTTCTAATTCTTATTTTTCAACTGTAAATCCAATTCATAGCAAATCACCGAGCTTAAATCTCCTCTTGCCAACAATGTTAAATCTGTATTTTCGAGTGATCCTCTTGCCAGTGGAAACAGTTAGGATCAAAACTCTTCTATCAAATTTCTGCCCAAGTCCTGCACAGATCCACAGGTCAATTCGGATGCGTTCATACAAACCTGTTAATCAGTCTTCAACGTATTAACGAGAAAAATTAATTCTGTTCAGGTGAGAATGAATATTGAGCACGAGGTCAATCTTCTAATTGAAGAGATTCGCCGCCTTGGATCTCCAGGTCAGTGAATTTACGGAGCCTTTTAATTCCCCAGGAATTTCTAAAATTGGTGGGGGTTTCCTTTATTTTGTGTCTGGGCCTGACAATGTGGTTTTTAACCCAGGGTAAGAACAAGGGCAGCACGGTAGCATTGTGGATAGCACAATTGCTTCACAGCTCCAGGGTCCCAGGTTCGATTCTGGCTTGGGTCACTGTCTGTGCGGAGTCTGCACACCCTCCCCGTGTGTGCGTGGGTTTCCTCCGGGTGCTCCGGTTTCCTCCCACAGTCCAAAGATGTGCAGGTTAGGTGGATTGGCCATGATAAGTTGCCCTGAGTGTCCAAAATTGCCCTTAGTGTTGGGTGGGGTTACTGGCTTATGGGGATAGGGTGGAGGTGTTGACCTTGGGTAGGGTGCTCTTTCCAAGAGCCGGTGCAGACTCGATGGGCCGAATGGCCTCCTCCTGCACTGTAAATTCTATGAATGAACAAAAAGTAGCGAAATTACCGGCATAAATACTTGGCAGATGGGACCACCGTTGCTTTCCTTTTCAGCTGAAATGCAGCACATGGGTGGGGTGAGAGATATCTAGGAGAGGTATGGCAAAGGAAACAGCATTGCAGTAAATTGTTTGGATGATGGGCTAGCATGAGCACAGTGGAGCAAATGGCTTCCAGGATCCTGCACTGAATGTAAAACGTTGAAAGGTAGGCCTAACACGATCCTATGACTTATGGAAGCGAGATGGTGGGAGGAAAGGTCCGCACTGTGGGGATTCTATGAAATCTATTAAAGAGCTATAATGGAGGCCTGGAGGACCCTATGGACACCAGTCAGGAACTCGACCTATATTCTATCGTGCAGGTACAGCAAATGTTCTATCCAAACTTGAGGCACATTTCTAATAGGAATATTGGCCACGGTTTCGCCCCTTACACTCAGACATTTGATTAATTAGAGTTGCAAACTGCACCTCACAGGGGACTGGAGAGAGATTATTTTCAAAAAACTTAATCTCAGTAACATGTTTATTTCATTGCTTTTGTCAATTGGTTACATTGAATATGGCCGCCTAGTGATAATGATATTGACCGAGCGAGCTAGAAGCTGACAGTTCAGGGGTGGCACGGCTGCGCAGTGGTTAGCACTGCTGCCTCACGGCACCGAGGACTCTGGTTCGATCCCGGCTCTGGATCACTGTCCGTGTGGAGTTTGCACATTCTCCCCGTGTCTGTGTGGGTCTCACCCCCACAACCCAAAGATGTGCCTAGTAGGTGAATTGGGCACACTAAATTGCCCCTTAATTGGAAAAAAAAAAGAATTGGATACTCTAAATTTATTTTAAAAAGTTTATTAAAAAACTTTTTCAAAAAGTTCACAGTTCAAAACTGGCAGTTTGTGAATCTGAATTCAAAGATCTGGTAAACTGTGGGATGGCACCAAGAGGTAAGAGACACATGAAACCTGCCAGATGGTTGTGAAAAACACAAATGATTCACTCCTGTCCTTCAGATTCAGGAATCTGCCACTCCAGTCCCAGTGTGGTCCCACACACACACCGATCCCAGTGTGGCCCCACACGTAACACCGATCCCAGTGTGGCCCCACACGTAACACCGATCCCAGTGTGGCCCCACACGTAACACCGATCCCAGTGTGGCCCCACACACACCGATCCCAGTGTGGCCCCACACACACCGATCCCAGTGTGGCCCCACACACACCGATCCCAGTGTGGCCCCACACACACCGATCCCAGTGTGGTCCCACACACACACCGATCCCAGTGTGGCCCCACACACACCGATCCCAGTGTGGCCCCACACACACCGATCCCAGTGTGGCCCCACACACACCGATCCCAGTGTGGTCCCACACACACACCGATCCCAGTGTGGTCCCACACACAACACCGAACCCAGTGTGGTCCCACACACAACACCGAACCCAGTGTGGTCCCACACACACGGATCCCAGTGTGGTCCCACACACAACACCGAACCCAGTGTGGTCCCACACACAACACCGAACCCAGTGTGGTCCCACACACACGGATCCCAGTGTGGTCCCACACACACCGATCCCAGTGTGGTCCCACACACAACACCGAACCCAGTGTGGTCCCACACACACGGATCCCAGTGTGGTCCCACACACACCGATCCCAGTGTGGTCCCACACACACACCGATCCCAGTGTGGCCCCACACACAACACCGAACCCAGTGTGGTCCCACACACACCGATCCCAGTGTGGTCCCACACACACCGATCCCAGTGTGGCCCCACACACACCGATCCCAGTGTGGTCCCACACACACCGATCCCAGTGTGGCCCCACACACACCGATCCCAGTGTGGCCCCACACACACCGATCCCAGTGTGGTCCCACACACAACACCGAACCCAGTGTGGTCCCACACACACCGATCCCAGTGTGGCCCCACACACACCGATCCCAGTGTGGTCCCACACACAACACCGATCCCAGTGTGGTCCCACACACAACACCGAACCCAGTGTGGCCCCACACACACCGATCCCAGTGTGGCCCCACACACACCGATCCCAGTGTGGCCCCACACACACCGATCCCAGTGTGGTCCCACACACAACACCGAACCCAGTGTGGTCCCACACACACCGATCCCAGTGTGGCCCCACACACACCGATCCCAGTGTGGTCCCACACACAACACCGAACCCAGTGTGGTCCCACACACACCGATCCCAGTGTGGTCCCACACACACCGATCCCAGTGTGGTCCCACACACACCGATCCCAGTGTGGTCCCACACACACCGATCCCAGTGTGGCCCCACACACACCGATCCCAGTGTGGCCCCACACACAATACCGATCCCAGTGTGGCCCCACACACAACACCGATCCCAGTGTGGCCCCACACACACCGATTCCAGTGTGGCCACACACAACACCGAACCCAGTGTGGTCCCACACACACCGATCCCAGTGTGGTCCCACACACACCGATCCCAGTGTGGCCCCACACACACCGATCCCAGTGTGGTCCCACACACACCGATCCCAGTGTGGTCCCACACACACCGATCCCAGTGTGGCCCCACACACAACACCGATCCCAGTGTGGTCCCACACACAACACCGATCCCAGTGTGGTCCCACACACACCGATCCCAGTGTGGTCCCACACACACCGATCCCAGTGTGGCCCCACACACAACACCGATCCCAGTGTGGTCCCACACAACACCGATCCCAGTGTGGTCCCACACAACACCGATCCCAGTGTGGCCCCACACGTAACACCGATCCCAGTGTGGTCCCACACGTAACACCGATCCCAGTGTGGTCCCACACACAACACCGATCCCAGTGTGGTCCCACACACAACACCGATCCCAGTGTGGTCCCACACACAACACCGATCCCAGTGTGGTCCCACACACAACACCGATCCCAGTGTGGCCCCACACGTAACACCGATCCCAGTGTGGCCCCACACACAACACCGATCCCAGTGTGGTCCCACACACAACACCGATCCCAGTGTGGCCCCACACGTAACACCGATCCCAGTGTGGTCCCACACGTAACACCGATCCCAGTGTGGTCCCACACACAACACCGATCCCAGTGTGGCCCCACACGTAACACCGATCCCAGTGTGGCCCCACACGTAACACCGATCCCAGTGTGGCCCCACACGTAACACCGATCCCAGTGTGGTCCCACACACAACACCGATCCCAGTGTGGCCCCACACACAACACCGATCCCAGTGTGGCCCCACATGTAACACCGATCCCAGTGTGGCCCCACATGTAACACCGATCCCAGTGTGGTCCCACACGCAACACCGATCCCAGTGTGGTCCCACACGTAACACCGATCCCAGTGTGGTCCCACACACACCGATCCCAGTGTGGTCCCACACACACCGATCCCAGTGTGGCCCCACACACACCGATCCCAGTGTGGCCCCACACACACCGATCCCAGTGTGGCCCCACACACACCGATCCCAGTGTGGCCCCACACACACCGATCCCAGTGTGGCCCCACACACACCGATCCCAGTGTGGCCCCACACACACCGATCCCAGTGTGGCCCCACACACACCGATCCCAATGTGGTCCCACACACACCGATCCCAGTGTGGTCCCACACACACCGATCCCAGTGTGGCCCCACACACACCGATCCCAGTGTGGCCCCACACACACCGATCCCAATGTGGTCCCACACACACCGATCCCAGTGTGGTCCCACACACAACACCGATCCCAGTGTGGTCCCACACACACCGATCCGAGTGTGGCCCCACACACAACACCGATCCCAGTGTGGTCCCACACACACCGATCCCAGTGTGGCCCCACACACACCGATCCCAGTGTGGCCCCACACACACCGATCCCAGTGTGGCCCCACACACACCGATCCCAGTGTGGCCCCACACACACCGATCCCAGTGTGGCCCCACACACACCGATCCCAATGTGGTCCCACACACACCGATCCCAGTGTGGTCCCACACACACCGATCCCAGTGTGGCCCCACACACACCGATCCCAGTGTGGCCCCACACACACCGATCCCAGTGTGGTCCCACACACACCGATCCCAGTGTGGCCCCACACACACCGATCCCAGTGTGGCCCCACACACAACACCGATCCCAGTGTGGTCCCACACACAACACCGATCCCAGTGTGGTCCCACACACAACACCGATCCCAGTGTGGTCCCACACACACCGATCCCAGTGTGGCCCCACACACAACACCGATCCCAGTGTGGCCCCACACACAACACCGATCCCAGTGTGGCCCCACACACACCGATCCCAGTGTGGTCCCACACACACCGATCCCAGTGTGGCCCCACACACAACACCGATCCCAGTGTGGTCCCACACACACACCGATCCCAGTGTGGTCCCACACACAACACCGATCCCAGTGTGGCCCCACACGTAACACCGATCCCAGTGTGGCCCCACACGCAACACCGATCCCAGTGTGGTCCCACACGCAACACCGATCCCAGTGTGGTCCCACACACAACACCGATCCCAGTGTGGCCCCACACACAACACCGATCCCAGTGTGGCCCCACACGCAACACCGATCCCAGTGTGGTCCCACACACACCGATCCCAGTGAGGTCCCACACGCAACACCGATCCCAGTGTGGCCCCACACACAACACCGATCCCAGTGTGGTCCCACACACACCGATCCCAGTGTGGCCCCACACACACACCGATCCCAGTGTGGTCCCACACGCAACACCGATCCCAGTGTGGTCCCACACACAACACCGATCCCAGTGTGGTCCCACACACACCGATCCCAGTGTGGTCCCACACACAACACCGATCCCAGTGTGGTCCCACACAACACCGATCCCAGTGTGGCCCCACACACACCGATCCCAGTGTGGCCCCACACACACCGATCCCAGTGTGGTCCCACACACACCGATCCCAGTGTGGCCCCACACACACCGATCCCAGTGTGGCCCCACACACACCGATCCCAGTGTGGCCCCACACACACCGATCCCAGTGTGGCCCCACACACACCGATCCCAGTGTGGCCCCACACACACCGATCCCAGTGTGGCCCCACACACACCGATCCCAGTGTGGCCCCACACACACCGATCCCAGTGTGGCCCCACACACAACACCGATCCCAGTGTGGCCCCACACACAACACCGATCCCAGTGTGGTCCCACACACAACACCGATCCCAGTGTGGCCCCACACACACCGATCCCAGTGTGGTCCCACACGTAACACCGATCCCAGTGTGGTCCCACACACACCGATCCCAGTGTGTTCCCACACACAACACCGATCCCAGTGTGGTCCCACACGCAACACCGATCCCAGTGTGGTCCCACACACACCGATCCCAGTGTGGTCCCACACACAACACCGATCCCAGTGTGGTCCCACACACACCGATCCCAGTGTGGTCCCACACACACCGATCCCAGTGTGGTCCCACACACACCGATCCCAGTGTGGTCCCACACACACACCGATCCCAGTGTGGCCCCACACACACCGATCCCAGTGTGGCCCCACACACAACACCGATCCCAGTGTGGCCCCACACACACCGATCCCAGTGTGGTCCCACACACACCGATCCCAGTGTGGTCCCACACGTAACACCGATCCCAGTGTGGTCCCACACGTAACACCGATCCCAGTGTGGTCCCACAAACACCGATCCCAGTGTGGCCCCACACGTAACACCGATCCCAGTGTGGTCCCACAAACACCGATCCCAGTGTGGTCCCACACACACCGATCCCAGTGTGGCCCCACACACAACACCGATCCCAGTGTGGTCCCACACACACCGATCCCAGTGTGGCCCCACACACACCGATCCCAGTGTGGCCCCACACACAACACCGATCCCAGTGTGGTCCCACACACAACACCGATCCCAGTGTGGCCCCACACACAACACCGATCCCAGTGTGGTCCCACACACACCGATCCCAGTGTGGCCCCACACGTAACACCGATCCCAGTGTGGCCCCACACACAACACCGATCCCAGTGTGGCCCCACACACACCGATCCCAGTGTGGCCCCACACACACCGATCCCAGTGTGGTCCCACACACACCGATCCCAGTGTGGCCCCACACACAACACCGATCCCAGTGTGGTCCCACACACACCGATCCCAGTGTGGCCCCACACACACCGATCCCAGTGTGGCCCCACACACAACACCGATCCCAGTGTGGCCCCACACACACCGATCCCAGTGTGGCCCCACACACAACACCGATCCCAGTGTGGCCCCACACACACCGATCCCAGTGTGGTCCCACACACACCGATCCCAGTGTGGTCCCACACGTAACACCGATCCCAGTGTGGTCCCACACGTAACACCGATCCCAGTGTGGTCCCACACGTAACACCGATCCCAGTGTGGTCCCACAAACACCGATCCCAGTGTGGCCCCACACACACCGATCCCAGTGTGGCCCCACACACACCGATCCCAGTGTGGTCCCACACACACCGATCCCAGTGTGGTCCCACACACACCGATCCCAGTGTGGCCCCACACACACCGATCCCAGTGTGGCCCCACACACAACACCGATCCCAGTGTGGTCCCACACACAACACCGATCCCAGTGTGGCCCCACACACAACACCGATCCCAGTGTGGCCCCACACACACCGATCCCAGTGTGGCCCCACACACACCGATCCCAGTGTGGCCCCACACACAACACCGATCCCAGTGTGGCCCCACACACACCGATCCCAGTGTGGTCCCACACACACCGATCCCAGTGTGGTCCCACACACACCGATCCCAGTGTGGCCCCACACACACACCGATCCCAGTGTGGCCCCACACACACCGATCCCAGTGTGGCCCCACACACACCGATCCCAGTGTGGCCCCACACACACCGATCCCAGTGTGGCCCCACACACACCGATCCCAGTGTGGCCCCACACACACCGATCCCAGTGTGGCCCCACACACAACACCGATCCCAGTGTGGTCCCACACACACCGATCCCAGTGTGGCCCCACACACAACACCGATCCCAGTGTGGTCCCACACACACCGATCCCAGTGTGGCCCCACACACACCGATCCCAGTGTGGCCCCACACACAACACCGATCCCAGTGTGGCCCCACACACACCGATCCCAGTGTGGCCCCACACACACCGATCCCAGTGTGGTCCCACACACACCGATCCTAGTGTGGCCCCACACACAACACCGATCCCAGTGTGGTCCCACACACACCGATCCTAGTGTGGCCCCACACACAACACCGATCCCAGTGTGGTCCCACACACACCGATCCCAGTGTGCCCCACACACAACACCGATCCCAGTGTGGTCCCACACACACACCGATCCCAGTGTGGTCCCACACACACCGATCCCAGTGTGGCCCCACACACACCGATCCCAGTGTGGCCCCACACGTAACACCGATCCCAGTGTGGCACCACACACAACACCGATCCCAGTGTGGTCCCACACACACCGATCCCAGTGTGGTCCCACACACACCGATCCCAGTGTGGCCCCACACACAACACCGATCCCAGTGTGGCCCCACACACACCGATCCCAGTGTGGTCCCACACACACCGATCCTAGTGTGGCCCCACACACAACACCGATCCCAGTGTGGTCCCACACACACCGATCCTAGTGTGGCCCCACACACAACACCGATCCCAGTGTGGTCCCACACACACCGATCCCAGTGTGCCCCACACACAACACCGATCCCAGTGTGGTCCCACACACACACCGATCCCAGTGTGGTCCCACACACACCGATCCCAGTGTGGCCCCACACACACCGATCCCAGTGTGGCCCCACACGTAACACCGATCCCAGTGTGGCACCACACACAACACCGATCCCAGTGTGGCCCCACGCGTAACACCGATCCCAGTGTGGTCCCACACACACCGATCCCAGTGTGGCCCCACACACACCGATCCCAGTGTGGTCCCACACACACCGATCCCAGTGTGGTCCCACACACACCGATCCCAGTGTGGTCCCACACACACCGATCCCAGTGTGGTCCCACACACACCGATCCCAGTGTGGTCCCACACACAACACCGATCCCAGTGTGGTCCCACAGACACCGATCCCAGTGTGGCCCCACACACACCGATCCCAGTGTGGTCCCACACACACCGATCCCAGTGTGGTCCCACACACAACACCGATCCCAGTGTGGTCCCACACACAACACCGATCCCAGTGTGGTCCCACACGTAACACCGATCCCAGTGTGGCCCCACACACACCGATCCCAGTGTGGTCCCACACACACCGATCCCAGTGTGGCCCCACACACACCGATCCCAGTGTGGTCCCACACACACCGATCCCAGTGTGGTCCCACACACACCGATCCCAGTGTGGCCCCACACACAACACCGATCCCAGTGTGGCCCCACACACACCGATCCCAGTGTGGCCCCACACACAACACCGATCCCAATGTGGTCCCACACGCACCGATCCCAGTGTGGTCCCACACACACCGATCCCAGTGTGGCCCCACACACACCGATCCCAGTGTGGCCCCACACACACCGATCCCAGTGTGTTCCCACACACACCGATCGCAATGTGGTCCCACACGCACCGATCCCAGTGTGGTCCCACACACACCGATCCCAGTGTGGCCCCACACACACCGATCCCAGTGTGGCCCCACACACACCGATCCCAGTGTGGTCCCACACACACCGATCCCAGTGTGGTCCCACACACAACACCGATCCCAGTGTGGTCCCACACACACCGATCCCAGTGTGGCCCCACACACAACGATCCCAGTGTGGTCCCACACGTAACACCGATCCCAGTGTGGCCCCACACACACCGATCCCAGTGTGGCCCCACACACACCGATCCCAGTGTGGTCCCACACACACCGATCCCAGTGTGGACCCACACACACCGATCCCAGTGTGGCCCCACACACACCGATCCCAGTGTGGCCCCACACACAACACCGATCCCAGTGTGGCCCCACACACACCGATCTCAGTGTGGTCCCACACACACCGATCCCAGTGTGGTCCCACACACAACACCGATCCCAGTGTGGCCCCACACACACCGATCCTAGTGTGGCCCCACACACAACACCGATCCCAGTGTGGTCCCACACACACCGATCTCAGTGTGGCCCCACACACACCGATCTCAGTGTGGTCCCACACACACCGATCCCAGTGTGGTCCCACACACAACACCGATCCCAGTGTGGTCCCACACGTAACACCGATCCCAGTGTGGCCCCACACACACACCGATCCCAGTGTGGCCCCACACACACACCGATCCCAGTGTGGTCCCACACACAACACCGATCCCAGTGTGGCCCCACACGTAACACCGATCTCAGTGTGGTCCCACACACACCGATCCCAGTGTGGCCCCACACACACCGATCCCAGTGTAGCCCCACACGTAACACCGATCCCAGTGTGGCCCCACACGTAACACCGATCCCAGTGTGGCCCCACACGTAACACCGATCCCAGTGTGGTCCCACACAACACCGATCCCAGTGTGGCCCCACACACAACACCGATCCCAGTGTGGCCCCACACGTAACACCGATCCCAGTGTGGTCCCACACACACCGATCCCAGTGTGGCCCCACACACACCGATCCCAGTGTGGCCCCACACGTAACACCGATCCCAGTGTGGTCCCACACACACCGATCCCAGTGTGGTCCCACACACACCGATCCCAGTGTGGCCCCACACACACCGATCCCAGTGTGGTCCCACACACACCGATCCCAGTGTGGCCCCACACATAACACCGATCCCAGTGTGGTCCCACACGTAACACCGATCCCAGTGTGGTCCCACACACAACACCGATCCCAGTGTGGTCCCACACACAACACCGATCCCAGTGTGGCCCCACACACACCGATCCCAGTGTGGCCCCACACGTAACACCGATCCCAGTGTGGTCCCACACACAACACCGATCCCAGTGTGGCCCCACACACACCGATCTCAGTGTGGCCCCACACGTAACACCGATCCCAGTGTGGTCCTACACACACACCGATCTCAGTGTGGCCCCACACACAACACCGATCCCAGTGTGGTCCCACACACACCGATCCCAGTGTGGTCCCACACGTAACACCGATCCCAGTGTGGTCCCACACGTAACACCGATCCCAGTGTGGTCCCACACACACCGATCCCAGTGTGGTCCCACACGTAACACCGATCCCAGTGTGGCCCCACACGTAACACCGATCCCAGTGTGGCCCCACACGTAACACCGATCCCAGTGTGGCCCCACACACAACACCGATCCCAGTGTGGTCCCACACACACCGATCCCAGTGTGGCCCCACACACACCGATCCCAGTGTGGTCCCACACACACCGATCCCAGTGTGGCCCCACACGTAACACCGATCCCAGTGTGGTCCCACACACACCGATCCCAGTGTGGTCCCACACACACCGATCCCAGTGTGGTCCCACACACACCGATCCCAGTGTGGTCCCACACACACCGATCCCAGTGTGGTCCCACACACACCGATCCCAGTGTGGTCCCACACACACCGATCCCAGTGTGGTCCCACACACAACACCGATCCCAGTGTGGCCCCACACACACCGATCCCAGTGTGGTCCCACACACACCGATCCCAGTGTGGCCCCACACGTAACACCGATCCCAGTGTGGTCCCACACACACCGATCCCAGTGTGGTCCCACACACAACACGGATCCCAGTGTGGCCCCACACAACACCGATCCCAGTGTGGTCCCACACGTAACACCGATCCCAGTGTGGTCCCACACACACCGATCCCAGTGTGGCCCCACACACAACACCGATCCCAGTGTGGTCCCACACGTAACACCGATCCCAGTGTGGTCCCACACACACCGATCCCAGTGTGGTCCCACACACACCGATCCCAGTGTGGCCCCACACACACCGATCCCAGTGTGGTCCCACACACACCGATCCCAGTGTGGTCCCACACACACCGATCCCAGTGTGGCCCCACACACAACACCGATCCCAGTGTGGCCCCACACAACACCGATCCCAGTGTGGCCCCACACACAACACCGATCCCAGTGTGGCCCCACACAACACTGATCCCAGTGTGGTCCCACACGTAACACCGATCCCAGTGTGGTCCCACACACACCGATCCCAGTGTGGTCCCACACACACCGATCCCAGTGTGGCCCCACACACAACACCGATCCCAGTGTGGCCCCACACAACACCGATCCCAGTGTGGTCCCACACGTAACACCGATCCCAGTGTGGCCCCACACACACCGATTCCAGTGTGGTCCCACACGTAACACCGATCCCAGTGTGGTCCCACACACACCGATCCCAGTGTGGCCCCACACACAACACCGATCCCAGTGTGGTCCCACACGTAACACCGATCCCAGTGTGGTCCCACACACACCGATCCCAGTGTGGTCCCACACGTAACACCGATCCCAGTGTGGTCCCACACGTAACACCGATCCCAGTGTGGTCCCACACGTAACACGGATCCCAGTGTGGTCCCACACAACACCGATCCCAGTGTGGTCCCACACGTAACACCGATCCCAGTGTGGCCCCACACACACCGATCCCAGTGTGGTCCCACACGTAACACCGATCCCAGTGTGGTCCCACACACACCGATCCCAGTGTGGTCCCACACGTAACACCGATCCCAGTGTGGTCCCACACACAACACCGATCCCAGTGTGGTCCCACACGTAACACCGATCCCAGTGTGGTCCCACACGTAACACGGATCCCAGTGTGGTCCCACACAACACCGATCCCAGTGTGGTCCCACACGTAACACCGATCCCAGTGTGGCCCCACACACACCGATCCCAGTGTGGCCCCACATATTTTTGTTTCTAGGGCAGCATGGTGCAGCAGTGGTTAGTACTGCGGCCTCACGGCGCCGAGGTCCCAGGTTCGATCCCGGCTCTGTGTCACTGTCCGTGTGGAATTTGCACATTCTCCCCGTGTTTGCGTGGGTTTCGCCCCCACAACCCAAAGATGTGCAGGGCAGGTGGATTGGCCATGCTAAATTGCCCCTTAATTGGAAAAAATGAATGTGTACTCTAAATTTATAATAAAAAAACGATATTTTTGTTTCTGAAATGAGTACCCAATTCTCATTTCTAATTAAGGGGCAATATAGCATGGACAATCCACCCTTCCTGTACGTCTTTTTGAGTTGTGGGGGTGAAACCCATGCAGACCCAAGGAGAATGCGCAAATTCCACTCGCACTGACCCGGGGCCGGTATTGAACCTGGGACCTCGGTGCCGTGAGGCCGCAGTGCTAACCACTGCCCCACCATGCTGCCCATGTGGCTCACATATAACTCACATTCCCAGTGCTGCCCACAAAAATACCGATCCCCGTGCGGCCCACGCATGGCACCCGACCCCGTGCGGCCCACGCGTGGCTCCCGTCCCCGTGCGGCCCACGCGTGGCACCCGACCCCGTGCGGCCCACGCGTGGCTCCCGTCCCCGTGCGGCCCACGCGTGGCTCCTGTCCCCGTGCGGCCCACGCGTGGCTCCCGTCCCCGTGCGGCCCACGCGTGGCTCCCGTCCCCGTGCGGCCCACGCGTGGCTCCCGTCCCCGTGCGGCCCACGCGTGGCTCCCGTCCCCGTGCGGCCCACGCGTGGCTCCCGTCCCCGTGCGGCCCACGCGTGGCTCCCGTCCCCGTGCGGCCCACGCGTGGCTCCCGACCCCGTGCGGCCCACGCTTGGCACCCGACCCCGTGCGGCCCACGCGTGGCTCCCGTCCCCGTGCGGCCCACGCGTGGCTCCCGTCCCCGTGCGGCCCACGCGTGGCTCCCGACCCCGTGCGGCCCACGCGTGGCTCCCGTCCCCATGCGGCCCACGCGTGGCTCCCATCCCCCTGTACATGATGGAACTTCAACGCAGCATGCTAGCACAGTGGATAGCACTGTTGTTTCACAGCTCCAGGGTCCCAGGTTGGATTCCCGGCTTGAGTCACTGTCTGTGCGGAGTCTGCACGTTCCCTCCGTGTCTGCGTGGGTTTCCTCCGGGTGCTCCGGTTTCCTCCCACTAGTCCCGAAAGACATGCTTGTTTGGTGAATTGGATATTCTGAATTCTCCCTCAGTGTACCCGAACAGGCGCCGGAATGTGGCGACTAGGGGATTTTCACAGTAACTTGATTGCAGTGTTAATGTAACCCTACTTGTGACAATAAAGATTATTATTATATTCCATTGACTATGGAAGATGAACGAATGATTCAATTGAGATATTGAAGATCATCAAATGAGTTGATCGGGTATTTGGGGAGAATAAAGGGCTTTATCTTAGAATTAAAACCTGGTTGTTCAGAGGTGACATCAGGAAACATCACCACATAAAGGACAGTGGAAATCTGGAACACTCCCCCTCAGAAAGCTGTTGAGGCTGGAGGGTTAATTGAAAATGCCAAAACTGGTTAGATTTGTGTTAGGCAAGGGTATTCAGGGTCATGAAACCTCGACTGCAGGTGGAGTTAAGGTACAGTCACTTCTGATCTAATTGAATAGCAGAACAGAAGGGGCTGAATGGCCTAATTCTGTTCCTAAGATGTGAACATTCAGGTGGGGTCAGGATAGGATGTGTTCTGCTTTGCTAATGTTAAGTTGCTGAAAGCACTGTGGTATTGGATATAGAGCACCCTGTGTTGGCTGACACTGACTTTCTGCTATCTTTGTACCGTGTCCAGGTGCCGACGGTAAAATTACGGTGAAGTTTGGAGTGCTGTTCACTGACGATAAATGTGCCAATCTTTTCGAGGCCCTGGTCGGGACTCTAAAAGCCGCGAAGAGGAAGAAGCAGATCAGCTTCGAGGGAGAGCTGCTTCTTCAAGGCGTTCATGACGATGTTGACATTGTCCTGGAAGTTGATTGAAGATGGGCTGAATACTCCAGATTGCAACAGGCGTACGAGCAACATCTTGAATCTCTGGGATGGGTTTGAAACCACTACTCTTGAACCCACAAGTGTGTGTCTTGGAACCAAAAGGTGGACACTTTTTACATGTAAATTATAGTCAGACTGAGGTTTTGGATTTTTAATTTGCGTTGTGTTAATTTGGAAACTCCAGCAATAAAAAGTAACTTCAGTTTGCCCGTTGGATGTTTTTAATTGATGTTTTTAGAGAAAGTTCTTTTTTCTTAATATCCTTTGTTATGGGCCAGGGTTTGGAGAACCCCAAAGTGTATCATGGGGTTCACCTGACCCACAACTTTTAATAGATTGTGGTATGGGGAGCACACGGCCCACTCTACAGGTGTGGGACAGCAGAAAATGGACCAGTGGTTTTTTAAAACAAAACAATGTTTATTCTATGAACTCAAGTTAATCTTTTTAAAACAAACAGTGAATATCTTAGCAACCAGTAAATCAAATACACCCCCCAAAGAATACAACACTAAGTAACCTGTATGCTGTTCTTTTAACATCCAAAAGACTTAACAAACCTCTAAACAGGAGCACATTAGGGTTTACATTCAATACTGAAATCATTTATAATTCTGAATTCACCAAATGATGAAGATAGTCTTTGGATGGCAGACTTCAGAAGCAGCTCCCTAAAAAACACAGACACATCCAAGCTCTTCTCAAACTGAAACTAAAAGCAGAGTTGGAGCTCCGCCCCACCCGCACTATGACATCACTCCAGTAACATGAGCAGCTCCATTTCTTAAAGGTACATTTCTTAAACACCCATTTCTTAAAGTGTACTCTCACGTGACACCTTTGCAACCCTGCATTGAAACATGACCTCAATTCATAGGCATACACAAACAAGACCATTTGGCCCATCCAATCTGCTTGGTGTTTACCCTGCACGTGAGCAAATATTCCTGATCACATTTACTCCCCCTATTCCCATATCTCTTCCTACCCATTCTCTTTTATACACTTATCCAATCTCATCTTTGAGGTTGACGTAGTGATTGAGACAGAAGAGCTCGGGTGAATTCCATAGCTCCACCACTGAGTTGAAAAAAATAATTATTTTGGCTTAATTTCTCAATTTCTGATATTCCACGACCTCCAATGAAGAGTGACGTCTTCCTTCGGCCAACCTTTAAGAGCGTGAGTATTGTTTTATGAGGACAAGATCCCTCCCCAAATCTAACAGGATAGACTCAACTTGAACAGCACAGGGCTAAATCGCTGGCTTTGAAAGCAGACCAAGGCAGGCCAGCAGCACGGTTCAATTCCCGTAACAGCCTCCCTGAACAGGTGCCGGAATGTGGCGACTAGGGGCTTTTCACAGTAACTTCATTTTAGGGGTTGGTTTAGCACAGGGCTAAATCGCTGGCTTGGAAAGCAGACCAAGGCAGGCCAGCAGCACGGTTCAATTCCCGTACCAGCCTCCCCGAACAGGCGCCAGAATGTGGCGACTAGGGGCTTTTCACAGTAACTTCATTTGAAGCCTACTTGCGACAATAAGCGATTTTCATTTCATCATAGATTTTCCCCCTTTTTGTTTTGACCGGAAGAGGTCGATGAGCAGTCCCTTTGACGTCCTCCCCATTCAATAATTCACCAGTGGGCCTATGGGGCGGCATGGTAGCACAATGGTTAGCACTGTTGCTTCACAGCGCCAGGGTCCCAGGTTCGATTCCCAACTTGGCTCACTGTCTGTGTGGAGTCTGAACGTTCTCCCCGTGTCTGCGTGGGTTTGCTCCGGTTTCCTCCCACAAGTCCCAAAAGACATGTTTGTTAGGTGATTTGGACATTCTGAATTCTCCCTCTGTGTACCCGAACAGGCGCCGAGTGTGGCGACTAGGGGCTTTCCACAGTAACTTCAATGCTGTGTTTATGCAAGCCCACTTGTGACACTAATAAAGGTTATTATTATTATTACTAAAAATGGCTACCTCTCGCAACCCCCACCCCATCTTACAGTAAGAGGCGGCCTTTCAGCATGTCTTCATGCTGGGCTAAAATGAACAAGGGATATCTCAAAGAGAGATGTGTATTTGTTCATTAGTGTCTCAGCTAGATTTTGTTGTCTGGTTCAGTCACTTTGTCTCAATCATAGAAAACCTGTAGTGCAGAATGAGGCCATTCGGCCCATCAAATCTGCACCAACTGAGTGCAGACTCGATGGGCCGAATGGCCTCCTTCTGCACTGTAAATTCTATGATTCTCTGAAATTAATGATCAAGGGTGGCACAGTGGGTAGCACTGCTACCTCACAGCTCCCGGGTCCCAAATTCAATTCCAGCCTCAATTCCCCGTGTGTGCATGGTTTCCTCCGGGTGCTCCGGTTTCCTCCGACAGTCCAAAGATGTGCTGGTTAGGTGGATTGGCCGTGCTAAATTGCCCCTTAGAGTCCAAAAGGTTAGGTTAGGTGAGGTTACTGGGTTACGGGGCTAGGGAGCAGGCGTGGGCTTAAGTAGGGTGCTCTTTCCAAGGACCGGTGTAGACTCGATGGGCTGAATGGCCCCCTTCTGCCCAGTAAATTCTATTCAGATTTTATAGCTATGGTTTCCGTATTTTCAGAGAAAGAGCGGAATGGCTGGGGAGCTGTAGGATCCCTGGACAGGAAACCTGGCAGTACAGGTTTTCTGGACGTGCTGTCATTTTTTTTTAAGGCCTCTAGTTGGACCACATTCTCCTGTTTAACAGCATCCTGATTGGGAAGCAGCATGGGGAAAAACATGACCCTGTATCAGCTTGAGGAGCAAGGAGGGAGTGTTTACTCTTTTTGTTTGAAATTTAGAGCACCCAATTATCTTTTTTCCAATGAAGGGGCAATTTAGCGTGGCCAGCCCACCTACCCTGCACATCTTTGGGTTGTGGGGGTGAAACCCACGCAGACACGGGGAGAATGTGCAAACTCCACACGCACAGTGACCCAGGACCGGGATTCCGAACCCAGGTCCTCAGCGCCGCAGTCCCAGTGCTAACCACTGCGCCACATGCCGCCCGGGAGAGCTTACTCTTGGGGAGGAGGGGGAGGGGTAGATCATTGGGGAAGGGTGGTGGTGGGTCAGGACTCCTGGTTAGATGGGAGATTGTGGTTGCAGGAGAGAGATCGGTGATAGTCAATTGATTTGGGGAGGAGGGGTGGCATACACCAGTCCCTTCTGGCCCACAAACAGTGCGGAAATGATGGAGCCAGACTGTCTCGCCACTTGTTCCTTTCCAGATTTCCTGAGGCCATGGAATACTGACTGAAATGGGATAAAATAAAACAAAGAAAGCCTCGATAAAAGGTTTTCCTGATCGACCCACCTCCTGGACACGGAATTAGTCACCTGGACACCCATTCCTGCTCCGTTAGAAACGTAGAAAATAGGTGCAGGAGTCGGCCATTCGGCCCCTCGAGCCTGCACCACCATTCAATATGATCAAGGCTGATCATGCAAATTCAGTATCCCACTCCCGCTTTCTCTCCATACCCCTTCATCCCTTTAGCCGCAGAGGTCACGTCCAGCTCCCTCTTGAATATATCCAACGAACTGGCCCCAATAGCCTTCTGTGGTCGAGAATTCCACAGGTTCACAGCTCTCTGAGAGAAGAAGTTCTTCCTCCTCTCAGTCCTGAATGGCTTACCCCTTATTCTTAGGCTCTGACCCCTAGTTCTGGACGTCCCTAACATCGGAAACATTCATAGAATCATAGAATTAACAGTGCAGAAGGGGGTCATTCGGCCCATCGAGTCTGCACCGGCCCTTGGAAAGAGCACCCTACTTAAGACCACACCTTCACCCTATCCCCGTAACCCCACCTAACCTTTTTTTGGACACTAAAGGGATAATTTAGCAGAGCCAGTCCACCTAACCTGTACATCTTTGGACTGTGGGAGGAAACCTGAGCACCCGGAGCAAACCCACGGAGAGAACGTGCAGACTCCAGGCAGACAGTCACCTATAGTGTTCAATGGAGCATAAGTGAGTTACGCCCCAATGTCCCGGCCAATATTTTATCCTCCGCCTGTGGTAGTCGGTATTAGGGGTATTACGGTACCCTGAATAATGCTGTAAGACCATTGGAGGTACCTGAGACTGCTATTTTCATTGGTGAAGCCTGCCTGCTGGTTCCGCCTAGTGAGGCGGAGTATAAGAGCCTGTGTCTCCCCAGCAGCTGCATTCTGTACCTGCGCTGCTGGGGGAAACATCTAGTACAATAAAGCCTTCAATTGTCTCCAATCTCGTCTCAGGAGTTATTGATCGAGCATCAATTTATTGGACTAGATTTTAAAGAATGGAGCTCCGAATCAAGCCGGAGTGTCTGCAACTCAGCCCCCACGCGGCAAACTCAGCGGCAACCTTCAAACACTAGCTGGCGTGCTTCAAAGGGTACCTCAGGACGGCCACGACTGAATCTACGGAGGACCAGAAACTGCAAGTTCTCCACGCGAGGGTGAGTCCAGAGATCTACACCCTCATCGAGGATGCAGACGATTTCGAGGCTGCAATGACCCTGCTGAAAAGACACTATATTCGCCCTGTTAACCAGGTCTACACCCAACATCTGCTCGCGACGAGGCGACCAATCCCCGGGGAATGGCTGGAGGAATTATACCGTGCGCTCCTCGTGTTAGGGGGGGAACTGTGACTGCCCGCAAGTTTCGGCCAGCGACCACACAGCACTTTTGATCCGGGACGCTTTCGTTGCAGGTATGCTGTCCTCCCAAATCCGCCAGCGATTGCTGGAGAAAGAGACACTAGGCCTCAAGGAGGCACGGGCCCTTGCTAGCTCCCGGGATGTGGCCTGCCGAAACGCCCGCGCTTACGTCCCTGACCGCACGGCAGCCCCTTGGGCAGTGTGGAATCCCCCCTGCGGCCGTCTCCGATGCATCCCCCATCCCCCCACAAGCTTGTGCTGCGAGACTGCCCGCTGCTATTTTTGCGAGCAAGCCAAGCACTCCCAGCAGCGCTGTCCGGTCCGTTCATCCATCTGCAAGGGATGCGGCAAAAAGGGCCATTTCGTGGCAGTATGCCAGGCCCGGGCGGTCGCCGCGGTCTCCGGGAGTGAACCGGGACCGCCACCACAACTCTCTCCATGAGCCACGTGCGGCCAGTGGGCGCCGCCATCTTCCTTCTCCAGGGCCACGTGCAGCCTTCGGGCGCCGCCACCTTGACCCCCGGGGACCACGTGCGACGGATGGCCGCCGCCATCTTGTACACCTCCAGTCATGTGCGACCAGTGGGCGCCGCCATCTTGGCTGGACTCTCAGGACCCAGACTCAGGTGACCAAACACCGCCCGAGGAAAACATCCAACTTTTGCCACGACTTGCCTCCTCGGTGACCCTGGACCAGTCTCGGCCCCAAACACTCCCGACTGCGACGGCGACCGTGCTCATCAACGGGCATAAAACATGCTGCCTGATCGACTCCGGGAGCACAGAGAGCTTCATACACCCCAATACGGTAAGGCGCTGTTCTCTTCCCATCCACCCAGTCAACCAAAAAATCTCCCTGGCCTCAGGGTCTCACTCTGCAGAGATCAAAGGGTTCTGCATAGCGAATCTCACCGTCCAGGGAAGGGAGTTTAAAAATTACCGGCTCTACGTCCTTCCTCACCTCTGCGCTGTCACGCTCCGAGGGTTAGACTTCCAATGTAACCTCCAGAGCTTAACCTTTAAATTTGGCGGCCCTATACCCCCCTCACTGTCTGCAGCCTCGCGACCCTCAAAGTCGATCCGCCTTCCCTGTTTGCGAACCACACTCCGGATTGCAAACCCGTCACTACCAGGGGCAGACAGTACAGCGCCCAGGACCGGACCTTCATTAGGTCGGACGTCCAGCGGTTACTGAAGGGAAGGTATTATTGAGGCTAGCAACAGTCCCTGGAGAGCTCAAGTAGTGGTTGTAAAGACCGGGGAGAAGCATAGGATGGTCATCGATTATAGCAAGACCATCAACAGGTATACGCAGCTCGATGTGTACCCTCTCCCCCGCATATCTGATCTGGTCAATCAGATTGCACAAACAAGGTCTTTTCCACGGGGGATCTAAAATCCGCCTACCACCTGCTCCCCATCCGCCCGAGCGACCGCAAATACACTGCATTCGAAGCAGATGGGCGGCTCTACCACTTCCCAAGGGTTCCCTTCGGTGTCAGAAATGGAGTCTTGGTCTTCCAACGGGAGATGGACCGAATGGTTGACCGGTACGGTTTGTGGGCCACGTTTCCGTACCTCGATAATGTCACCATCTGCGGCCACGACCAGCAGGACCACGACACCAACCTCCGAAAATTCCTCCATACTGCAAAAATCCTTAATCTAACATATAACAAGGACAAATGCGTGTTCAGCACCGACCGTCTAGCCATCCTCGGCTACGTAGTGCATGATGGAGTTATAGGCCCAGATCCCGGACGCATGCGCCACCTCATGGAGTTCCACCTCCCCCACTACTCCAAGGCCCTGAAACACTGCCTCGGATTTTTTCCGTATTATGCGGACAAGGCCCGCCCACTAATTCAATCCACAGTTTTTCCCCTGTCGGCAGAGGCCCGCCAGGCCATCGCAAAGGCCACGATGCACGCAATCGACGGATCCTTCCCCTTCCAAGTCGAGAGCGACGCGTCCGACGTAGTTCTGGCGGTCACCCTCAACCAAGCGGGCAGACCCATGGCCTTCTTCTCATGCACCCTCCGTGCTTCAGAAGTTCGCCATTCCTCAGTTGAAAAGGAGGCCCAGGCCATAGTAGAAGCTGTGCGGCACTGGAAGCATTACCTGGCCAGCAGGAGATTCACTCTCCTCACTGACCAACGGTCGGTTGCTTTCATGTTTGATAATGCACAGCGGGGCAAGATAAAGAACGATAAGATCTTACGGTGGAGGATTGAGCTCTCCACCTACAACTATGAGATCTTGTATCGTCCCGGGAAGCTAAATGAGCCTCCTGATGCCCTATCGCACGCCACATGTGCCAACGCACAAGTGGACCGCCTCTGGGCCCTCCACGAGGACCTCTGCCACCCGGGGGTCACTCGATTCTTCCATTTCATTAAGACCCGTAACCTGCCCTACTCCATCGAGGAGGTCAGGACCGCCACCAGGAATTGCCAAATCTGTGAGGAGTGCAAGCCGCACTTCTACAGGCCAGAGAAAGCGCACCTGATAAAGGCTTCCCGCCCCTTTGAACGGCTCAGTGTGGACTTCAAAGGGCCCCTCCCCTCCACCGACCGCAACACGTACTTCCTGAACGTGATTGATGAGTACTCCCGGTTCCCATTCGCCATCCCCTGCCCCGACATGACCGCAGCCACCGTCATAAAAGCTCTCCACAGTATCTTCACGCTGTTTGGTTTTCCCGCCTACATACACAGCGATAGGGGGTCCTCCTTCATGAGCGATGAACTGCGTCACTTCCTGCTCGGAAAGGGCATTGCCTCGAGCAGGACGACCAGTTACAATCCCCGGGGAAACGGGCAGGTGGAGAGGGAGAGTGGAACGGTCTGGAAGACCATCCTACTGGCCCTACGGTCCAGGAATCTCCCAGTCTCCCACTGGCAGGAGATCCTCCCGGATGCCCTCCACTCCATCCGGTCACTGCTGTGTACCACGATCAACCAAACACCTCACGAAAATCTCCTTGTCTTTCCCAGGAAGTCCTCCTCCGGGACCTCGCTCCCAACCTGGCTGGCAGCTCCTGGACCCATCCTGATCTGCAAACACGTGCGGGCGCACAAGTCGGACCCATTGGTCGAGAGGGTCCACCTCCTGCACGCTAACCCTCAATACGCCTACGTGGTGTACCCCGACGGCCGACAGGATACGATCTCCCTCCGGGACCTGGCACCCGCTGGAACCCCACCCACACCACCACTACCAAGCCCATCCTCCCTCCCACCGGCGCACCCCACAACCGCCCCCTTCCCAGGTAGATCGGTCCTTCCACTGGTCCCATCTAGGGGTGATGAAGCTGCTGAAGAAGCCGAAGCCGCGCTCCAGGAGCCACGGGTGCATGAGCCGGCGCCTGCATCGCCGCCGAAGCTACGACGATTGCAGAGGACGACCAGGGCCCCCGATCGACTAATTGCTTCACTCGGACTGTAAATAATTACTGTAAATAATCGCGAAATGTAGCGAACAAAACACTGTGCTAATGTATACCGGGTACCACCATAACCTACACCTCTACCACTGTATAACGCGAGACCACCACCTCCGCCGGACACCTTTTTTAACAGGGGGTGAATGTGGTAGTCGGTATTAGGGGCATTACGGTACCCTGAATAATGCTGTAAGACCATTGGTGTGGGAGGTACCTGAGACTGCTATTTCATTGGTGAAGCCTGCCTGCTGGTTCCGCCTAGTGAGGCGGAGTATAAGAGCCTGTGTCTCCCCAGCAGCTGCCTACTGTACCTGCGCTGCTGGGGGAAACATCTAGTGCAATACAGCCTTCAATTGTCTCCAATCTCGTCTCAGGAGTTATTGATCGAGCATCACCGCCAAAATCGGCAAAACAGATGAACTGACCCTAATCGCAATACTGTCGGCGGGAGCTTACTGTACGCATATTTGCCGCTATGTTTCCTTGTGTATATATATATATATATATAAGTGCAAGTCTATTTCTCAGCTAAATGAAAACATTTGAGAGCTACATTTAATAATGAAAGCATTTTTAGTCCAAATCACAGCATGTTTCTCCCATGGAGCCGTAACTCAAATACCGCATCGCCTCTCGACACTCGAACGACTGTGAAGATAGAATTGTCGGGGCACTCTCCTGATTCGAAGTGTATACACACTGCACTTTGTGATGGGAGGAATCCAGCTCCTTAAACAATTCTATTATTCAGCATGCGGCCAATGATATTTTGCCTGGTGCTTTGGGGGCTGTCTCGTAGGTTTGGAATGTGAAGTGCTGATACCACAATAGAGCAGTGTTAAAACAGCTCCGCCGAGTTTCAACGCCTTCACCTTCTTGTACTGAGCAGTTAGAATTGAAAGACTGGATAGGCTGGGGTAAAGCGAGGTAGTGCTGGAAAAGCTCGGCGGGTCTGGCTGCATCTGTGGAGAGAAAAACAAGAGTTAAAGTTTTGAGTCTGATTGAGTCTTTCTTCAGAGCTAAACAGAGGCAGAAATGCGATGGGTTTTATACTGTTTCAAGTGGGTTGGAGAAAAATAGAAGGTCAGGGATAGGTGGGAGCTCGGGAAAGATTTGATAAAGGTGTCATGGACACAAGACAAATGGAGTGTTAATGAAAGCGTTAAAGACTAAAGAAGGTGCCAATAGTGGAATAAAGGTAAGATAGCAGAACGTGTTCATGGCATAAGGGGGTTCAGCACTCTGCTAAAGCAAAACTTGACAACAAGTGACAGATGGCCCTGTGGGGTGAGGGGCTTGAGAAAAACAGTGAACAGGAGGAGAGAGTTGATGGTCTGAAGTTGTTGAACTCGATGTTAAGTCCAGATTTTTGTGAAGTGCCTAATCGGGAGATGAAATGCCATTTCCCCGGTCTACTTTGGGCTTCACTGGAACATTGCAACAGGCCAAGGATGGACATGTGGACATGAGAGCAAGATGGTGAGTTGAAATGGCAAGCAATAGGAGAGGCTGACAGACAGCCACCCGAGGCCGGAATTGAACACGGGTCCCTGGCGCTGTGAGGCAGCAGTGCTAACCACTGTGCCACCGTGCTGCCCATTAGTGACATGGTCACTAATATATTCAATAGGAAGTTCAGAGAAAACCTTTTTATCCAGGCTGTTCATGTTATGTTAATCGTATTGTGAAGCGCAATTATTTAATTAGATAATTTGAGCACATATAAATGGGGAATCCCGTCGTGTCTGCCAGCTTGTTTGAGGCATTCCGTGACCGGTGGGCACCCTGGGTGCTGAGGTACATCATTGACTCCCTCCCAACCCACACTTTTGATTTAAAGTTTTAGAAGTTTCCTATGTAATTTTGTTCGTGGCTACAGCACCCTTTAAGGGACTACCCTCCTCCCCCTTAGTTTGTTAACTTGTTAATTTGTTGATTTGTCCAATCCTCGGTTTACTCAAAAAGAATATGAATCGTGAACCCCTTTGAGGGGTTATCAATTCGATTTGTTTCTTTGCTAATTGCCAATTTTTAAAAGATTGTATTGAAAAAGAGGGTATTTAGGGGATAGCTGGGACGCTGGTTTGTGTAGGAGGAGAGGCGTGAGACTGAACAACTCAATAAACTTGATGAAGAAAAGTTCTGTGACTTGGTTTCTGCTTCAACTAACAGCTTGGATCCTGTAAATACAGAGACTGGTGAGAATGTGAAATTTGCTGCCATAAGAGTAATCTGGAGAAGTAACAGATTTCATGGTTAGAAGTCCAACAGGTTTGTTTCGAATCACTAGCTTTCGGAGTGCAGCTCCTTCCTCAGGTGAATGGGTAGGGACGCTCCTCCTGGTCATGTGATGGCCAGACTGGCTACAAGTCAAATCACATGGCTAGGAGTAGGGCGAAGAGAAAGGAAATCTAGCTCTTGATCTCTGTTTCAGTGACATCTGCCAGAAGTAATCATGTGGTGAAGGGTTGGATTAGGCTGGTGGATTGTGATGCCTTCCAAGGTGGGATGGCCTCCAAGCACTTCCTGTGGCGTTAAAAAAGAACAGGCATTGAAATGACTTGGCTGCCAGCATTAATGCCTGTGGGCAGTTTCAGGAATCAAAGCTGCTATATTGAAAAGAAACCTTTATTGCAAAATCGCAATTCCAGCTACTCAAAGAGACCTCCGACTTAAATACAGAAATAATTAACCTCTTCATTTAAGGTCAGTTGAACTCTCATAGTGTTCGGTGATAGTTGTGGTGATTGGCTGCTGTGACCTCCTGCTTACTCTTGTTGCTCTTTTAAGCAGAATAATTGTCTGAATAATTGTCAGAGCCACCTTGCGCTGAGGGAAATCTGCTGGCACCAAAACAAATCCTACTCTTCACAAAGATGTCCATTTCGACAAGGAATTATTTTGTACCACAGGAATACAAAATACAATTAAGGCATCAAGGCCACCAGGGTGGCATGGTGATGTAGTGGTTAGTACGTCTGCCTCACGGCGCTGAGGATCCGGGCTAGATCCAGGGTGGCAGTTTGCACGTTCTCCCCGTGTCTGCGTGCGTCTCACCCCCACAACCCAAAGATGTGCAGGGGAGGTGGATTAGACCAAAAGACATAGGAGCAGAATTAGGCCACTCGGCCCATCAAGTCTGCTCCACCATTCAATCTTGGCTGATATTTTTCTCACCCCCATTCTCCTGCCTTCTCCCCATAACCCCCGATCCCCTTATTAATCAAGAACCTATTTATCTCTTGTCTTAAAGACACTCAGTGATTTGGCCTCCACAGCCGTCTGCAGCAAAGAGCTCCACAGATTCACCACCCTCTGGCTGAAGGAATTCCTCCTCATCTCTGTTTTAAATTATTTGGATAATTGGAGCGCATTCTGGGGATGGTGGGACCTGTACAAGCAGGACGGGTTGCATCTGAACCAGAGGGGGAACCAATATCCTGGGAGGGAGGTTTTCTAGTACTCTTCGGGAGGGTTTAAACTAATTTGGCAGGGGAATGGGAACCGGATTTGTAGTCCAGCAACTAAGGTAGCCGATGCTCAGGATGTCAAAGCATGTCGTGAGGCAGTGGGGAAGGTATCACTGACAAAGGAGAGTTCTTGCAGGCACGGAGATGGGTTGAAGTGTGTATACTTCAACGCAAGAAGCATCAGGAATAAGGTGGGTGAACTTAAGGCATGGATCGGTACTTGGGACTATGATGTGGTGGCCATCACGGAAACTTGGATAGAAGAGGGGCAGAAATGGTTGTTGGAGGTCCCTGGTTATAGATGTTTCAATAAGATTAGGGAGGGTGGTAAAAGAGGAGAGGGGGTAGCATTGTTAATTAGAGATAGTATAACAGCTGCAGAAAGGCAATTCGAGGAGTATCTGCCCACTGAGGTAGTATGGGTTGAAGTCAGAAATAGGAAAGGAGCAGTCACCTTGTTGGGAGTTTTCTATAGGCCCCCCAATAGCAGCAGAGATGTGGAGGAACAGATTGGGAAACAGATTCTGGAAAGGTGCAGAAGTCACAGGGTAGTAGTCATGGGTGACTTCAACTTCCCAAATATTGAGTAGAAACTCTTTAGATCAAATAGTTTGGATGGGGTGGCGTTTGTGCAGTGTGTCCAGGAAGCTTTTCGAACACAGCATGTAGATTGTCCGACCAGAGGGGAGGCCATATTGGATTTGGTACTTGGTAATGAACCAGGGCAAGTGATAGATTTGTTAATGGGGGAGCATTTTGGGGATAGTGACTACAATTCTGTGACTTTCACTTTAGTAATGGAGAGGGATAGGTGCGTACAACAGGGCAAGGTTTACAATTGGGGGAAGGGTAAATACGATGCTGTCAGACAAGAACTGAAGTGCATAAGTTGGGAACATAGGCCGTCAGGGAAGGACACAATTGAAATGTGGAACTTGTTCAAGGAACAGATACTACGTGTCCTTGATATGCATGTCCCTGTCAGGCAGGGAAGAGATGGTCGAGTGAGGGAACCATGGTTGACAAGAGAGGTTGAATGCCTTGTTAAGAGGAAGAAGGATACTCATGTAAGGCTGAGGAAACAAGGTTCAGACAGGGCGCTGGAGGGATACAAGATAGCCAGGAGGGAACTGAAGAAAGGGATTAGGAGAGCTAAGAGAGGGCATGAAAAATCTTTGGCGGGTAAGATCAAGGAAAACCCCAAGGCCTTTTACACATATGTGAGAAATATGAGAATGACTAGAGTGAGGGTAGGTCCGATCAAGGACAGTAGCGGGAGATTCTGTATTGAGTCTGAAGAGATAGGAGAGGTCTTGAACGAGTACTTTTCTTCAGTATTTAAGAATGAGAGGGGCCATATTGTTGGAGAGGACAATGTGAAACAGACTGGTAAGCTTGAGGAGATACTTGTTAGGAAGGAAGATGTGTTGGGCATTTTGAAAAACTTGAGGATAGACAGGTCCCCCGGGCCTGACGGGATATATCCAAGGATTCTATGGGAAGCAAGAGATGAAATTGCAGAGCCGTTGGCAATGATCTTTTCGTCCTCACTGTCAACAGGGGTGGTACCAGGGGATTGGAGAGTGGCGAATGTCGTGCCCCTGTTCAAAAAAGGGAATGGGGATAACCCTGGGAATTACAGGCCAGTTAGTCTTACTTCGGTGGTCGGCAAAGTAATGGAAGGGTACTGAGGGATAGGATTTCTGAGCATCTGGAAAGACACTGCTTGATAGGGATAGTCAGCATGGATTTGTGAGGGGTAGGTCTTGCCTCACAAGTCTTATTGAATTCTTTGAGGAGGTGACCAAGCATGTGGATGAAGGTAAAGCAGTGGATGTAGCGTACATGGATTTTAGTAAGGCATTTGATAAGGTTCCCCATGGTAGGCTTATGCAGAAAGTAAGGAGGCATGGGATAGTGGGAAATTTGGCCAGTTGGATAACGAACTGGCTAACCGATAGAAGTCAGAGAGTGGTGGTGGATGGCAAATATTCAGCCTGGAGCCCAGTAACCAGTAGCGTACTGCAGGGATCAGTTCTGGGTCCTCTGCTGTTTGTGATTTTCATTAATGACTTGGATGAGGGAGTTGAAGGGTGGGTCAGTAAATTTGCAGACGATACGAAGATTGGTGGAGTTGTGGATAGTGAGGAGGGTGTTGACGGCTGCAAAGAGACATAGATAGGATGCAGAGCTGGGCTGAGAAGTGGCAGATGGAGTTTAACCCTGAAAAGTGTGAGGTTGTCCATTTTGGAAGGACAAATATGAATGCGGAATACAGGGTTAACGGTAGGGTTCTTGGCAATGTGGAGGAACAGAGAGATCTTGTGGTCTATGATCATAGATCTTTGAAAGTTGCCACTCAAGTGGATAGAGCTGTGAAGAAGGCCTATGGTGTCCTAGTGTTCATTAGCAGAGGGATTGAATTTAAGACCCGTGAGGTGATGATGCAGCTGTACAAAACCTTGGTAAGGCCACATTTGGAGTACTGTGTGCAGTTCTGGTCGCCTCATTTTAGGAAGGATGTGGAAGCTTTGGAAAAGGTGCAAAGGAGCTTTACCAGGATGTTGCCTGGAATGGAGAGTAGGTCTTACAAAGAAAGGTTGAGAATGCTAGGCCTTTTCTCACTAGAACGGAGAAGGATGAGGGGCGACTTGATAGAGGTTTATAAGATGATCAGCGGAATAGATAGAGTAGACAGTCAGAGACTTTTTCTCCGGG
The DNA here is from genome assembly GCF_047496885.1 of Scyliorhinus torazame. Classification (NCBI taxonomy): domain Eukaryota; kingdom Metazoa; phylum Chordata; class Chondrichthyes; order Carcharhiniformes; family Scyliorhinidae; genus Scyliorhinus; species Scyliorhinus torazame. The sequence continues at coordinate 397,498,055 of NC_092707.1, forward strand.
TGGAACTAACCATTACAAGGGGACATAAATTTAAGGTGAATGGTGGAAGATATAGGGGGGATGTCAGAGGTAGGTTCTTTACCCAGAGTGTAGTGGGGGCATGGAATGCACTGCCTGTGGAAGTAGTTGAGTCGGAAACATTAGGGACCTTCAAGCGGCTATTGGATAGGTACATGGATTACTGTAGAATGATGGGGTGTAGATTAATTTGTTCTTAATCAAGGACAAAAGTTTGGCACAACATCGTGGGCCGAAGGGCCTGTTCTGTGCTGTATTTTCTTTTTTTTTTTAATAAATATTTTATTGAAAATTTTTGGTCAACCAACACAGTACATTGTGCATCCTTTACACAATATTATAACAGCACAAATAACAATGACCTATTTTATATAAACAAAAAACAAAAAATGAATAAATATTAAATAACAAAAATGAAAACTAGCCCTAATTGGCAACTGCCTTGTCACAAGTTACACCCCCCCCCCCTCTCCCCCCCCCCCCCCCCCAAATCCTGGGCTGCTGCTGCTGCCTTCTTTTTCCCCTTCCATCTATCTATCCGCAAGGTATTCGACGAACGGTTGCCACCGCCTGGTGAACCCTTGAGCCGACCCCCTTAGAACGAACTTAATCCGCTCTAGCTTTATAAACCCCGCCATGTCATTTATCCAGGTCTCCACCCCCGGGGGCTTGGCTTCCTTCCACATTAGCAATATCCTGCGCCGGGCTACTAGGGACGCAAAGGCCAAAACATCGGCCTCTCTCGCCTCCTGCACTCCCGGCTCTTGTGCAACCCCAAATATAGCCAACCCCCAGCTTGGTTCGACCCGGACCCCCACTACTTTTGAAAGCACCTTTGTCACCCCCATCCAAAACCCCCGTAGTGCCGGGCATGACCAAAACATATGGGTATGATTCGCTGGGCTTCTCGAGCACCTCGCACACCTATCCTCCACCCCAAAAAATTTACTGAGCCGCGCTCCAGTCATATGCGCCCTGTGTAATACCTTAAACTGAATCAGGCTTAGCCTGGCACACGAGGACGACGAGTTTACCCTACTTAGGGCATCCGCCCACAGCCCCTCCTCGATCTCCTCCCCCAGCTCTTCTTCCCATTTCCCTTTTAGTTCATCTACCATAGTCTCCCCTTCGTCCCTCATTTCCCTATATATATCTGACACCTTACCATCCCCCACCCATGTCTTTGAGATCACTCTGTCCTGCACCTCTTGTGTCGGGAGCTGCGGAAAATCCCTCACCTGTTGCCTCGCAAAAGCCCTCAGTTGCATATACCTGAATGCATTCCCTTGGGGCAACCCATATTTCTCGGTCAGCGCTCCCAGACTCGCGAACTTCCCATCCACAAATAGATCTTTCAGTTGCGTTATTCCTGCTCTTTGCCACATTCCATATCCCCCATCCATTCCCCCCGGGGCAAACCTATGGTTGTTTCTTATCGGGGACCCCCCCAAGGCTCCAGTCTTTCCCCTATGCCGTCTCCACTGTCCCCAAATCTTCAGTGTAGCTACCACCACCGGGCTTGTGGTGTAGTTCCTCGGTGAGAACGGCAATGGGGCTGTCACCATAGCCTGCAGGCTAGTCCCCCTACAGGACGCCCTCTCTAATCTCTTCCACGCCGCTCCCTCCTCCTCTCCCATCCACTTACTCACCTTTGAAATATTAGCGGCCCAATAATACTCACTTAGGCTCGGTAGTGCCAGCCCCCCCCTATCCCTGCTACGCTGTAAGAATCCCTTCCTCACTCTCGGGGTCTTCCCGGCCCAAACAAAACCCATGATGCTCTTTTCAATCCTTTTAAAAAAAGCCTTCGTGATCACCACCGGGAGGCACTGAAACACAAAGAGGAATCTCGGGAGGACCACCATCTTAACCGCCTGCACCCTCCCTGCCATTGACAGGGCTACCATATCCCATCTCTTGAAATCTTCCTCCATCTGTTCCACCAACCGCGTTAAATTTAACCTGTGCAGTGTGCCCCAATTCTTAGCTATCTGGATCCCCAGGTAACGAAAGTCTCTTGTTACCTTCCTCAACGGTAGGTCCTCTATTTCTCTACTCTGCTCCCCAGGATGCACCACAAACAGCTCACTCTTCCCCATGTTCAATTTATACCCTGAAAAATCCCCAAACTCCCCAAGTATCCGCATTATTTCTGGCATCCCCTCCGCCGGATCCGCCACATATAGTAGCAAATCGTCCGCATACAAAGATACCCGGTGTTCTTCTCCTCCCCTAAGTACTCCCCTCCACTTCTTGGAACCCCTCAGCGCTATCGCCAGGGGCTCAATCGCCAGTGCAAACAGTAATGGGGACAGAGGGCATCCCTGCCTTGTCCCTCTATGGAGCCGAAAATATGCCGATCCCCGTCCATTCGTGACCACACTCGCCACTGGGGCCCTATACAATAGCTGCACCCATCTAACATACCCCTCTCCAAAACCAAATCTCCTCAACACCTCCCACAAATAATCCCATTCCACTCTATCAAATGCTTTCTCGGCATCCATCGCCACTACTATCTCTGTTTCACCCTCTGGTGGGGCCATCATCATTACCCCTAACAGCCTCCGTATATTCGTGTTCAGCTGTCTCCCCTTCACATACCCAGTTTGGTCCTCGTGAACCACCCCCGGGACACATTCCTCTATTCTCATTGCCATTACCTTGGCCAGGACCTTGGCATCCACATTTAGGAGGGAAATTGGTCTGTAGGACCCGCATTGTAGCGGGTCCTTTTCCTTCTTTAAGAGAAGCGATATCGTTGCTTCAGACATAGTCGGGGGCAGTTGTCCCCTTTCCTTTGCCTCATTAAAGGTCCTCGTCAGTACCGGGGCGAGCAAGTCCAAATATTTTCTATAAAATTCGACTGGGAATCCGTCCGGTCCCGGGGCCTTTCCCGTCTGCATGCTCCTAATTCCTTTCACCACTTCTTCTACCTCGATCTGTGCTCCCAGTCCCACCCTTTCCTGCTCTTTCACCTTGGGAATTTCCAGCCGATCCAAAAAGTCCATCATTCTCTCCCTCCCATCCGGGGGTTGAGCTTCATATAATTTTTTATAAAATGTCTTGAACACTTCATTCACTCTCTCCGCTCCCCGCTCCATCTCTCCTTCCTCGTCCCTCACTCCCCCTATTTCCCTCGCTGCTCCCCTTTTCCTCAATTGGTGTGCCAGCAACCTGCTCGCCTTCTCCCCATATTCGTACTGCACACCCTGTGCCTTCCTCCATTGTGCCTCTACAGTGCCTGTAGTCAGCAAGTCAAATTCCACATGCAGCCTTTGCCTTTCCCTGTACAATCCCTCCTCCGGTGCTTCCGCATATTGTCTGTCCACCCTCAAAAGTTCTTGCAGCAACCGCTCCCGTTCCTTACTCTCCTGCTTCCCTTTATGTGCCCTTATTGATATCAGCTCCCCCCTAACCACCGCCTTCAACGCCTCCCAGACCACTCCCACCTGGACCTCCCCATTGTCATTGAGTTCCAAGTACTTTTCAATACATCCCCTCACCCTTAGACACACCCCCTCATCCGCCATTAGTCCCATGTCCATTCTCCAGGGTGGGCGCCCTCCTGTTTCCTCCCCTATCTCCAAGTCCACCCAGTGTGGGGCGTGATCCGAAATGGCTATAGCCGTATACTCCGTTCCCCTCACCTTCGGGATCAATGCCCTACCCAGCACGAAAAAGTCTATGCGCGAATAGACTTTATGGACATAGGAGAAAAACGAGAACTCCTTACTCCTAGGTCTACTGAATCTCCACGGGTCCACACCTCCCATCTGCTCCATAAAATCCTTAAGCACCTTGGCTGCTGCCAGCCTCCTTCCAGTCCTGGACTTCGACCTATCCAGCCCTGGTTCCAACACCGTGTTAAAGTCTCCCCCCATTATCAGCTTTCCCGTCTCCAGGTCCGGAATGCGTCCTAGCATCCGCCTCATAAAATTGGCATCATCCCAGTTCGGGGCATACACGTTTACCAAAACCACCGTCTCCCCCTGTAGTTTGCCACTCACCATCACGTATCTGCCCCCGTTATCCGCCACTATAGTCTTTGCCTCGAACATTACCCGCTTCCCCACTAATATAGCCACCCCCCTGTTTTTCGCATCCAGCCCCGAATGGAACACCTGCCCCACCCATCCTTTGCGCAGCCTAACCTGATCTATCAGTTTCAGGTGCGTTTCCTGTAACATAACCACATCTGCTTTAAGTTTCTTAAGGTGTGATAGTACCCGTGCCCTCTTTATCGGCCCGTTGAGCCCTCTCACGTTCCACGTGATCAGCCGAGTTGGGGGGCTTCCCACCCCCCCCCCCCTTTGCCGATTAGCCATCACCTTTTTCCAGCTCCTCACCCGGTTCCCACGCAGCTGTATCTCTCCCAGACGGTGCCCCCCCGCCCATCCTCTCCCGTACCCACTCCCCCCTTTCCCCAGCAGCAGCAACCCAGTAATTCCCCCCTCCCACCCCCCCCCGCTAGACCCCCCGCTAGCGTAATTACTCCCCCCATGTTACTCCCAGAAGTCAGCAAACTCTGGCTGACCTCGGCTTCCCCCCGTGACCACGGCTCGCACCGTGCGACGCCCCCTCCTTCCTGCTTCTCTATTCCCGCCATAATTATCATAGCGCGGGAGCCAAGCCCGCGCTTCTCCCTTGGCCCCGCCCCCCATGGCCAACGCCCCATCTCCTCTCCCTCCCCACCTCCCCCCATCACCCCCTGTGAGAGAGAGAAAAGTTACCACACCGCAGGATTAGAACATAAAACCCCTCTTCGCCCCCCACATTTGCCCCACCACTTTGTCCAAACGTTCTTTTTAATAATCCACTCATTCCAGTTTTTCTTCTACAATAAAAGTCCACGCTTCATCCGCCGTCTCAAAGTAGTGGTGCCTCCCTTGATATGTGACCCACAGTCTTGCCGGTTGCAGCATTCCAAATTTTATCTTCCTTTTATGAAGCACCGCCTTGGCCCGATTAAAGCTCGCCCTCCTTCTCGCCACCTCCGCACTCCAGTCTTGATAAACGCGGATCACCGCGTTCTCCCATTTACTGCTCCGAGTTTTCTTCGCCCATCTAAGGTCCATTTCTCTATCCTTAAAACGGAGGAATCTCACCACTATGGCTCTGGGAGTTTCTCCTGCTCTCGGTCCTCGCGCCATAACTCGGTATGCTCCCTCCACCTCCAACGGACCCGCCGGGGCCTCCGCTCCCATTAACGAGTGCAGCATCGTGCTCACATATGCCCCGACGTCCGCACCCTCCACACCTTCAGGAAGACCAAGAATCCTCAGGTTGTTCCTCCTTGCGTTGTTTTCCAGTGCCTCCAACCTCTCCACACATCGTTTCTGATGTGCCTCCTGTATCTCCATCTTCACCACCAGGCCCTGTATATCGTCCTCATTCTCGGCTGCCTTCGCCTTCACGACCCGAAGCTCCCGCTCCTGGGTCTTTTGTTCCTCCTTTAGCCCTTCAATTGCCTGTAGTATCGGGGCCAACAGCTCTTTTTTCATTTCCTTTTTTATCTCTTCCACGCAGCATTTCAAGAACTCTTGTTGTTCAGGGCCCCATGTTAAACTGCCACCTTCCGACGCCATCTTGGTTTTTGCTTGCCTTCCTTGCCGCTGTTCCAAAGGATCCGCTGCAATCCGGCCACTTTCCTCTCCTTTTTCCATCCGTGTCCAGGGGGAACACCCTTCTGGTTTAGCGCACAGTGTTTTTAGCCGTTAAAATTGCTGTTGGGGCTCCTATCAAGAGCCCAAAAGTCCGTTCCACCGGGAGCTGCCGAAACGTGCGACTTAGCTGGTCATCGCCGCACCCGGAAGTCGTGCTGTATTTTCTATGTTCTATGTCCCTTTAGTCTGAGGTTGTGACCTCTCGTTCTAATTTTTCCTACAAGTGGAAACATCATCTACACGTCCACTCTATCCAGGCCTTGCAGTATCCTGTAAGTTTCAATAAGATCCCCCCTCATCCTTCTAAACTCCAACGAGGACAGACCCAGAGTCCTCAACTGTCCCTCATACGACAAGCTCTTCATTCCAGGGATCATTCTTGTGAACCTCCTCTGGACCCTTTCCAAGGCCAACAAATCCTTCCTTAGGTACGGAGCCCAAAACTGCTCACAATGCTCCAAATGGGGTCTGACCAGAGCCTTATACAGCCTCAGAAATGACATCCCTGCTCTTGTATTCTGGCCCTCTCGACATGAATGTTAACATTGCATTTGCCTTCCTAACTGCCGACTGAGCCTGCACGTTAACCTTAAGAGAATCGTGAACAAGAGCTCCCAAGTCCCTTTGTGTTTCTGATTTCCTAAGCATTTCCCCATTTAGGAAATAGTCTGTCTCCATTCCTCCTTCCAAAGTGCATAACCTCACACTTTTCCACATTGTATTCCATCTGCCACTTCTTTGCCCACTCTCCTGGCCTGTCCAAATCCTTGCGCAGCCCGGATCGAACCTTGGACCTCGGCGCCGTGAGGCAGCAATGCTAACCATGGTGCTACCGTGCTGCCCCGATTGGAAAATATTTTTAACAAAGTAATCAAGGCCACCTACAATGAGAAATCTTGCCATGTAGCTTATTAAGTGGACCTTGCAATTATTTTAAAAATAAATCGTACTCTTGGGGGTTAATCCAATAATAATAAGCGCTTTTTGTCACAAGTAGGCTTCAATGAAGTTACTGTGAAAAGTCGCCACATTCCGGTGCCTGTTCGGGAAGGCCTGTACGGGAATTGAACCAGTGCTGCTGGCATTGTTCTGCATTACAAGCCAGCTGTTTAGCCCACAGTGTTAAACCCGCCCCTTAATCCAGGGGGGGCGGGGAGAAATGTTGGAGAGGGTGTCATGCTTCGGGTGGGGGGGGGGGGGGGGGTCGCTCCTCGAGAATGGAGTTGGGTCCTTCGGCGGGGATCAGGCCTTGGTTTTGGGGGGGGCCTCAGCTGGGTGGGGGGTTGGGGGGGGGGGGGGGAGTCAGGTCATCTTGGGTTGCGCCGGGCTGCGGGTGGGGGGTTAGCAGTGTGGGTATTCCAGCAAATCCTCACGTTACCCTCCCCCCCCCAATTATGACACTCTGGAGCTCAGACATTACAGCTCAGTTTAGGCCAGACTATTGCTAACAGCCTGAGGGAGAGTTCTCCTCAGCCTGCCCCATGGCCTCTCCGGCAGACAATTCACAAAGTATCTGGCAGAGGAAACAGGGCAGATGTTGCTGCCCCTTCTTCTCCTGGTCACAGATGATGTGTGGACCCCGTTTTTGGAGGGGGTTGGGTGGGAGGAGGGAACTTCAAAATTCTGACTTGGCCAGAGTCTTTAGAGCACAGAAGGAGGCTATTTGGCCTGTCCAGGCCATGCTGGCCCTCTAGAGTAATCCAGTTCGTCCCATTCCCCCATTCTATCCCTGTATTCTCTCTCAAGTGCCCATCCAATTGTCTTTAGAAGTCATTGGTTGTCTCTTCTTCCATCATCGCCGTGGGCAGCAAGCTCCAGGTCATTACCACTTTCTTCCTCACAAGCCCGCCCGCAACTCTATGGGGTAGTGTGAGCCCACACTCTCCGTGCGTGAGAAATGTAGTACCCTCAATAACGACGCAAGAGAGTAGAACGGTAAAGAAGGCTTTAATAAGCTGAGAACTAGCCTGGTGCCGAGACGGGTGCCGCCTTATATACGACTCCCTGATGGGCGGAGCTGGAGGCGGAGTCCCCCAGGGTTCCAATCCCGGTCTTAAAGGGGACATCACCTTACATGATGATAAGGGTACAGTAACACAGCAACCATTCATCACAGTGGCCCAGACTCAAAATCCAGAGAGAATCAAAAAATGTAATTCTCTCCAGTTGATTGGGATTTGCAGTATTCACCACCCCACCACCCCTCTCTGGCGGAGGAGTAGGTTTCCTCCGGGCGCTCCGGTTTCCTCCCACAAGTCCCGAAAGACGTGCTGTTAGGTGAATTGGACATTCTGAATTCTCCCTCAGTGTACCCTAACAGGCGCCGGAATGTGGTGACTAGGGGATTTTCACAGTAACTTGATTGCAGTGTTAATGTAAGCCTACTTGTGGCACTAATAAAGATTATTATTATTATAGTGAAAATCGGGCCGCCAGAGCCTGGAAACCTAATTTTAATACATCAGCACGTCAATAGCGAGCACTCAGTCGGACCTTCCCCCTCACGGAATATTCATCAGACTTACAACAGGTCGACACAGTGTGAACCTGGCAGCCTCACCTCCGAGGGGCATATTAGAGGTGAGCACTCAGGCAGCCATGAATCTCCAGGGTCTTCACCGCTCACTCAGGCTGCACCGGAGAGGACGTGGGGGGGCACATAAGTTCAACTCTGGGCTGGGATTCAATCTCTCAATGTCTGGGTAGGGGTTTGCTAACAGGCCTTACCTTCCATTCACTTTAGGGCACCTCTTGCTTTAAGGGAATCTGGAGACTGGCATCCAGGCATCATTTCCTGCGTCCTTCTTGCTGAGCTTGTGCTCAAATTGCTGCGGAGCGAGTGCCCATCCTTGGTGGGAGCTGGAAGATTGACGGGAGGAGGTGAATACAGAGGTTCAGCGCCGGGGGCGACTGTGACGTTACTGGGTAGGAGTCCCATGAGGAGCCAGGCTGCATGGGCAATGTGGAGGACTCAGGAATGGGTTGCATGGGCAGCACGGTGGCGCAATGGTAGCACTGCAGTCTCACGGCGCCGAGGTCCCAGGTTCGATCCCGGCTCTGGATCACTGTCCGTGTGGAGTTTGCACATTCTCCCCGTATTTGCGTGGGTTTCGCCCCCACAACCCAAAAATTTGCAAGATAGGTGGATTGGTCACGCTAAATTGCCCCTTAATTGGAAAAAATGAATTGGGTACTCTAAAGTTCATGAAAAAAAAAAGAAATGGGTTGCATCAGGGGCTGGTTTAGCACAGTGGGCTGAATAGCTGGCTTGTAAAACAGACCAAGGCCAGCAGCGCGGGTTCAATTCCCATACCAGCCTCCCCGAACAGGCACCGGAATGTGGCGACTAGGGGCTTTTCACAGTAACTTCATTTGACGCCTACTTGTGACAATAAGCGATTTTCATTTCATTTCATTTCATCCCTACCTCATGAGGAATAGAACCACGACTGCAGTGTGAGTAGAACCCCACCCTCAGGCAGCACTGTGTGGACAAAGTGGTTACGCGCTCTGGAATTTCAATTCCACTTGCCTGGGCACTTTGACTTTCAGGAATTAGTGCGGTGGGCTGTGAAACGGGAGAATGAGGGTGCCCTCTAGGTCTCTGCTCGTCATGCTAATTGCAGGCTTCACTCTAATCTGATCCTATTTCCAGTAAGTCATCCAGACCCAAAACGTTAGCCCCGTTCTCTCCCCACAGATGCTGTCAGACCTGCTGAGATTGTCCACCATTTTCTGATTTTGTTACGCAAAGAGATATTCGGATAGGCGACCAAAAACCTGGTCAAGCCAAAAGAAGCATTTCAAAGGAGGAGAGAGGCTTAGATCAGGAATCCCGGAAAGGCAGGGAGGTTCAGGGATGGAATTCCAGATTAGGCAGCTGAAGGGTCGGCCGCCGCTGGTGGCGCAGTGAAAATCGAGGCCGTGCCAGAGGCCGGAATTGGAGGAGTGCAGAGATTTTGGGGGAATGTCGGCCTGGAAGAGGTTACAGGGGTAGGGAAGGGCAAGGTTTTTGAAAACCTCGTGAGAAGGGTCTTTGTTAAAATGGAACAGGGGAGCCGAACGCTCTCTCTCCAGCTCAAATCGTGCGATTGTTTTTGTAAACCGCGGGATGTGGGCGTCAAGGGCATCATTTGTTGCCCATTTGAGTAAGGAGCTGGAAACAGAGAGAGTGACAACGGTGAAACAGGACAGTTTCTGATTGTGGATGAAAGAGATGACGGCTGAATAAGATCACCTGTAATAGTTGTCATGGCTGTGAGTACAAAGGCCTTATTAATTTATTACTGTCGGGCTCCTGCTGAGATTGTGGTTGCTAAGGGGGTTGCTTGCTGTGTAGTAAGTAGTTGAAGCAATAAACTGTTGCGTTTTATCAAAATGTGGTCTGATTGTTGTGCTCATATAAAGGACTGGAATTTGGGGAGATGGTAAAGATCCCAAACAACAACTCACATAAAATGCCTCAGGGCCTTTCACAGAATATCGAGCAAAATTTGACACCGGGCCACAAAGGAGCAATTAGAATAATTTAAAGAAAAAATAAATTTAGAGTATTTTTTTTTCCAATTAAGGGGCAATTTTGCACGGCCAATTCTTTTTAAAAATTAAATTTAGAGCACCCAATTCATTTTTTTCCGCAATCGAGGGCCAATTTAGCGTGGCCAATCCACTTAACCCACACACCTTTGGGTTGTGGGGGCGAAACCCACGCAGACACGGGGAGAATGTGCAAACTCCACACGGACAGTGACCCAGAGCCGGGATCGAACCTGGGACCTCGGCGCCGTGAGGCAGCAGGGCTAACCCGCTGCGCCACCGTGCTGCTCATTGCACGGCCAATTCGCCTGCTCGGCATATCTTTGGGGTTGTGGGGGTGAGACCCGCGCAGACACGGGGAGAATGGGCAAACTCCACACGGGCAGTGGCCCGGGATCGAATCCGGGTCCGCAGCGCCGTCAGGCAGCAGTGCTAACCACTGCGCCACCGTGCCGCCCTCAAATAGGATAAATGAGCAAACGCTTGGTCAAAGAATTGGATTGCCAGGTGTGTCTGAAAGGAGGAGAAAAGTAGGAAGGTGGAGAGGTTCCAGAGCCAAAGGCCTTGACACCCGAAGGCAGGGCTGCCAATGGCACAGCAGAAGAATGGGGGCGGAGGTATGGGGGGGTGGTGGTAAGACTCCAGAATTGGAGGAGTGTAGATATCACGGAGAATTGGTGGTGGTGGGGGCATTGGGCAGGGGGAATGGAGGCGTTTACAGAGACAGAGGTTAATTTAACGGAGGAAGTTTAAAAACAAAGATTGAGAATTCAGCGAGCACAGGGGTGATACGGCAACTGGATTTGGTGCCGGTTAAGGGACGGGCAATAGGGTTTTTGATTACTTCAAGCTTATAGCGGTTAGAATGGGGGAGATCTGCCAGGAGTGCATTGGGATAGTCAAGTCAACAGGTAGCAAAGGCATGAATGAGGGTTTCAGCAGCTGATCAGTTGAGACAGGGGAAAAATCAGGTGATGTTACCAATATACGGTTGGAAGTTCATCTCGTGGCAAAATAGGAGACCAAGGTTGCAGACAGAATGATTTCTATCCAGACAAGGGCGGCACGGTAGCATAGTGGTTAGCACTGTGGCTTCACAGCGGCAGGGTCCGAGGTTCGATTCCCGGCTTGGGTCACTGTCTGTGCGGAGTCTGCACGTTCTCCCCGTGTCTGCGTGGGTTTCCTCCGGGTGCTCCGGTTTCCTCCCACAGTCCAAAGACGTGCAGGTTAGGTGGATTGGCTGCGATATATTGCCCTGAGAGACCAAAAGGGTTAGGAGGGGTTATTGGGTTACAGGGATAGGGTGGGTGAGGGCTTAAGTGGGTCGGTGCAGACTCAATGGGCCGAATGGCCTCCTTCTGCACTGTATGTTCTCTGTTCTAAGGGAGAAGGATAGATCTTCGGGGACGCCCGAGGTAACAGTACAAGAACAGGAAGAGTAGCCATTGCGGGTGATCCGCTCTGGCCTACGGTTAGATACATAAGGATGGAACCAGGCGAGAGAGCAGGCCCACCCAGGCAGACAGCACTGGAGGAGGATGGTGTGGTCTTTGCCTCAAATATTTCCATGACAAGCCTACCACCCTCCTGTGGTGATATGCCTGGAAGCAATATCATAGGTGGCTGGTGGTGCGACCTCCAACCAGCAGGTGGCAGTACAGACACACCATGCGGTCTTCAGACAGTGATCATGTGACAAGGCACTCCCGTATAAGTGGGGGCACGTCCGGTTATCGGCAGATGGTTGTAAGACATACAAGAGGTCAAACACGCACCAAGGGTAGTTCCAGAGGAGTACAAAGAAACCCCATGATAATTTGCTGTTCAACAGATCGTTATCTTACCACGTGTGATTTAATAAAGATCCTGGTTTGGACATGACTCAAGTCGTTTGGTAGATTCCTTGCAAGGCATCGAACACAAAACACAACACCTCCAACAACACCCTTTTAAGAAATTCAGCATCTTGACTTCTGGTGGTGGCTATGAAGGAGTAGGTCGCATATTTGGTCGGACGGACCTTTGGACCTTTTTGTCGGATTTCATTCGGAAAATTGATGGTGGATGCAATTGTGAAGAGGAATCCTACATCAGTGCATGGACAGGCGGACCAGGAGTGCTCGCAAAGGAAGAAATAGGCGAACAGGGAAGGCCTGGGCTGTAGCTGCAGCGGGAGAAAGCATGGCGGACGACCGGAGTCCTGGCTCGACGAGACGGAGCAGCTGATGCAGTTCATACAGGAGGGCTTCGTCAAGCAGAAACGGGAATGCTTGGACCCGATTAAGGAATCGATTGCGCGGCTGGAACATAGACTTGGTGCTCAAGATCGGGTGATCCAGAAAGTGGAGAAGGCACTGACTGAGCAGGAGGAACACCAAACAGCAGTGGAATTGGAGGTGGGGATGCTGAGAGACCAACAGAAAAGGCTCCTGGAGAAGGTGGAGGATCTAGAGAGTAGGTCCCGCCGGCAGAACCTGAGAATCGTTGGGCTCTCGGAGGGGTCCGAAGGAACGGACGCTGGGGCATACGTAGTGGGCATGTTCGAGAAGTTACTGGGGAGGGGACGTTCTCCCGACGCTTGGAGGTGGACAGGGCCCACAGAGCGCTTGTGAGCGAGGGCGATGGTGGTGAGATTCCACAGGTACCTGGACAAGGAGTGTATTTTACGGTGGGCCAGGCAGACACGGAGCTGTAAGTGGGAGAATAGCATCCTGCATATATACCAGGATCTGAGTGCGGACGTGGCCAGGAGCAGGGCAGGGTTCAACCAATTAAAGTCGACCCTTTTCAAGAAGAAGGTGAAGTTTGGACTGCTGCATCCGGCCCGTCTTTGGGTCACTTATGAGGAGCAACATTTTTACTGTGAGTCGCCCGTGGAAGTGATGGACTTCGCTGGAAGAAAAGGGCTGGCAGTGGACTGAGGTGTTTGAACTTTGCTGCAGCGTTCATGTTAAAAAACGTTTTTGTTTTTGGGACGTTATCTGTAATGCCTTCTGCATTGATTTGGGGCCTGTGGCAGAGCAGTGTGAGTTAAAGTTTGCATTTGCACTGATGGGGGTGAAGGTGTGAATTTTAGATGTTGGATCTTTTGTTTTTGATTTTCTTTGTGTTTCTTTCGGGCAATTGGGTTGGGATTGTTTTTCTTTTCCATGTGTGTGTCCGGGGTGCTGTGGAACAAAAAGGTCAGGAACGGAAGCTGCCTGGGGGCGGGCCTGCGGATGCGTGGGGCGCGGGCTGGAGACTGGCCCAAGAAAGGTGATGGCTGATCGGTGGGGGGGGGGGGGCCTGGTAGCCCCCCCCCCCCTACCAGGCTGATCACGTGGAACGTAAGAGGGCTAAATGGGCCGATTAAGAGGGCACGCGTGTTCGCACATTTGAGGGGACTGAAGGCGGCCGTGGTAATGTTACAGGAGACGCACCTTAGAGTAACTGACCAGTTTAGATTAAGGAAGGGATGGGTCGGACAGGATTTTCACTTGGGACTGGACTCTAAGACGAGAGGGGTCGCGATCCTGATTAACAAGCGAGTGTCATTCGAGGCGTGAAGAACAGTTGCAGATGTGGGAGGCTGTTACATTATGGTTAGTGGGAAGCTGGAAGGGCTGCCTGTGGTGCTCGTGAATGTGTATGCGCCAAATTGGGATGATGTGGAGTTTATAAGGAGGATGTTGGGGAAGATCCCGGACCTGGATTCGCATAAGTTGGTCATGGGAGGGGACTTCAGCACAGTCATCGACCTAGGGCTAGACCGGTCGAGGTCTAGGACAGGCTGGGTGCCAGCAATGGCAAAGGAGCGAAAGGGGTTTATGGAGCAGATGAAGGGGGGGGGGGGGGGGGAGGTGGACCCATGGAGATTTGGGCAGCCAAGACTGAAGGAGTTCTCCTTCTACTCACATGTGCATAAAGTGTACTCCCAGATTGACTTTTTCCATCTTGAACAGGACTTTACTGACAGGGATAGTGGACACTGAGTATTCAGCGTTCACGGTCTCGGATCATGCCCCGCACAGGGTGGACCGACAGGTGAGCAAGGAGGGTGGTCAACACCCGCACTGGAGATTGGATGTCGGACTGTTAGTGGATGAGGAGGTGTGCGGGCGGCTGAGGAAATGTATCCAGAACTATCTGGAAGCTAATGATACGGGGGAAGTCTAAGCTGCAATGGTCTGAGAGGCGCTGAAGGCGGTGGTTAATGGGGAGCTGATCTCGATACGGACCTACCGCGAGAAGGTAGACAGAGCAGAAATGGACCGACTGATAAGGGAAAGACTGTTGCTAACTTTTGCCTTAGTTTAATTGCTCTGTTTTATCACCTTTGCTCTCGAGCCGCCAGGTATCTTTATGATACCGCCACGTGGTTCAAGTCCGAGTAATGATCAATAATCCAATACACCGCTTAGTAAGAGTTAAATCAAAGCACATTTATTATATACAGTAATCACTACTCATGCACAGATTCTACGTCTAAGCTACTTCTACAGCTAACAGGCCAATACTTAACTTGGAACTGGCCCACCAGGTCAGGGAAACGAATGGCCTTTCGTTCGGGTTCTGAGCCTGCGGGATTCGAAGTTGGTACAGGTTGGTAGCTAGGAGCGCCTAGCTCGTCGCGAGTGTTGAAGTAAGACTTACTGGATATCGGCGGCGGCTGAACTGGTCACTGTCAAGGGTTGGTTCGCGTTGCTGAGTGACCCGGTCAAGAAGAACGATTTGAACTTGGGCTTAATTCTTATAGTCCCCAGGGGCTTCCCGCCTTTCGGGGTGGACCCTGTACCTGGTTCCAAGTGATTGGACTTTGTCCCAATCACTTGGTTCGATTTTCTCCAATGCTGGAGCGGTTCCCTGATCGATGGGCGGTCCTGAGGTGGTCGTTCACCTCCCATTGTGTAGGCTTCTGCTGGCGCCGAAGAGTCTGGTTTTGCTTTATGTATCTAAATGTTGCTCATTGTTCCCGGGGATTGCTCATTAGTGTGCAGATGGCTGGTGTTTTGTTATGCTGATGGTTGCTGGTATCGACCTTGTCTGGCCTTTCCAGAGGTAAATGCACAGTCGACCTGCAGCTGCTCGTTTTTGCCCTGTTGGCTGACTTTCCCATCAGCCTTTGCCGTTCGCCATTTTAAATCGGAAGTTAACCATTTTAAGTGGCTACAATACTACAGGTCAACAGGAGTTATGCGGAGGCCCCAGAGGCAGGGCTTTTACGAGAATGACGGAGGCTACAGGCGGAGTTTGGCTTGTTAACTACAGGGAAGGCGGTGGAGCAGCTGAGAAAGGCGAGGGGGGGGGGGGCGATTTATGAATATGGAGAGAAGGCCAGCAGAATGCTTGCGCAGCAGCTCAGAAAGAGGAAGGCATCCAGGGAGATCGGGAATGTAAGGGACAGGGATGGGTACCTGGTCGGAGATTCAGCAGAGGTTAACAAAGCGTTCAAGGAGTTTTACAGCAGGCTGTATGAGTCGGAACCCCCAGCTGGGTCGGAGGGGATAAGGCAGTTCCTATGGGGGCTGAGGTTCCCGAAGGTGGATGAAGGGTTGGTAGAATGGTTGGGGGCCCCGATCGGGGTGGAAGAAATAGCAGAAGGGCTGAAGGCTATGAAGTCGGTTAAAGCCCCGGGACCAGGCAGGTACCCAGTGGAGTTTTATAAAAGGTTCTCTGGGATACTGGGGTGGCTGCTGATGAGGACATTTAATGAGGCAAGGGAGAGAGGGGTACTTCCCCCGACGACGTCACAGGCCACGATTTCACTGATCCTGATGCGGGATAAGGACCCGGAGCTATGCAGGTCCTACAGACCGATCTCCTCATTAAATATAGACGCCAAACTGTTGGCCAAAATCTTGACCTCTAGGATCGAAGACTGCGTTCCGGACATGATTGGGGAGGACCAGACGGGATTCGTTAAGGGTAGGCAGTTGGCGGCCAGCATAAGAAGGTTGCTGAATGTGATCATGATGACCCCAGAGGATAGGGACGTGAAGGTAGTGGTCGCTAGAGAAGGCATTTGATTGGGTGGAATTGACCTATCTGTGGGAGGTGCTGGGGCGGTTTGGATTCGGGCGGGGCTTTATTGACTGGGTCAGGTTGCTGTATCAGGCTCCTGTGGCGAGCATGCGAATGAACAGGTTAACATCGGGATATTTTAGGCTGCACATGAGGATGAGGCAGGGATGCCCCCTCTCCCCACTGCTGTTTGCGTTGGCCATAGAGCCGCTGGCAATTGCATTGAGAGCCTCAAGGGGCTGGTCCGGGGTGGAACACAGAGTCTCGCTACACGCAGATGGCCTGCTCCTATATGTCTGATTCTGGGGGAATTTGGCCGGTTTTTGGGTTATAAATTGAACATGGGGAAAAGTGAGATGTTCGCGATCCAGGCAAGGGGGCAGGAGAGGCGATTGGGGGAGCTGCCATTTAGAGTGGTAGGGGAAGCTTTCGGTACCTAGGCACCCAGGTGGCGCGGGAATGGGAACGGCTACACAAGTTAAATCTGACCAAATGAAGGAAGATTTCTGAAGGTGGGACATGCTCCCGTTGTCACTGGCTGGAAGGGTACAGACAGTGAGAATGACGGTCCTCCCGAGGTTCCTGTTTGTGTTTCAGTGTCTCCCCATCTTTATTCCATGGACCTTCTTTAAATGGGTCAACAAGGTGATCTCTGGCTTTGGATGGACGGTAAGATCCCGCGAGTAAAAAAGGGGATGCTGGAGCGCAGCCGGGGAGAGGGTGAGCAGGGGCTGCCGAACTTCAGTAATTATTATTGGGCGGCGAATATAGCCATGATTAGGAAGTGGGTGGTCGGTGTGGGAGCGAGTAGAGGCTGCATCATGCAAGGGCACTAGTTTGGGGGCATTGGTAACGGCGCCTGTGTCGTTCCCGCCGGCACGGTACTCCACCAGCCCCGTGGTGGTGGCGGCCCTGAGAGTCTGGGGGCAATGGAGGAGACATGTGGGAGCAGAGGGAGCATCGGTCTGGTCCCCAATCTGCAATAATCACCGGTTTGCCCCGGGGAGGCTAGATGGAGGGTTCAGGAGATGGCAGAGAGCAGGGATTGAGAGGATGGGGCATATGTTTATAGAGGAGAGCTTTCCCAGCCTGAGGGAGGTGGAGGAGAAATTTGAATTGATGGGAGGGAATGAGTTTAGGTACCTGCAGGCGCGGGACTTCCTACAGAGGCAGGTCTCAACCTTCCCACTCTTACCACCAAGGGGGATAAAGGACAGGGTCGTTTCCAGAATGTGGGTGGGAGGAGGGAGGGTTTCGGACATTTACAAGGAATCATGGGGTCAGAGGAAACGCAGACTGAGGAGCTGAAACACAAATGGGAAGAGGAGTTAGGAGGAGAGAGAGAGGACGGTCTCTGGGCGGACGCGTTGAGTAGAGTCAACGCGTCCACAACATGTGCCAGGCTCAGCCTGATACAGTTTAAGGTCGTTCACAGGGCTCACATGACGGTGGCCCGGATGAGCAGGTTCTTTGGGGTAGAAGATGCGCAAGGTGTGCGGGAGGGCCAGCGAACCATGTTCATATGTTCTGGGTATGCTCGAAGGTTAGGGGATTCTGGCAGGGGTTTGCAGATGTCATGTCCAAGGTGTTAAAAACAAGGCTGGCAGCGAGTCCAGAGGTGGCGCTTTTCGGAGTGTCGGAGTGCCTTGAGAGGGTCACTGTTTTTAAAAAAAAATTATTATTAAGGTTTTCATAAAATAGCAATAACAAAATGAAAAAGGAACCCAACAGGGTTAAGTACAAAATATGGTCTAGAAAAGCAACCCTCCCTACCCCCCTCCCCACTGCACATAAATAATAAATTAACATTAACACCCCGACTTAACACAACTGGTATATACACCCCCTCAGACCCTCCAGTGTAAATAACAAAAACAGAAATGAAGTAAACCCCCCGCCCCCCCCCCCCCCCCCCCCGAGCTGCTGCCATTGACCAATATCTACCTTTCTGCCAGGAAGTCTAAGAACGGTTACCACTGCCTAAAGAACCCTTGTACCGACTCTCTCAAGACGAATTTCACCAATTTAATGAACCCTGCCATATCGCTGATCCAGGATTCCACGCTTGGGGGTCTCGCATCTTTCCACTGAAGAAGAATCCTTCGCCGGGCTACCAGGGACGCAAAGGCCAGAATTCCGGCCTCTTTCGCCTCCTGCACTCCCGGCTCCTCTGCCACCCCAAATATTGCGAGCCCCCAGCCCGGTTTGACCCTGGATCCTACCACCCTCGACACCGTCCTCGCTACGCCCTTCCAAAATTCCTCCAGCGCTGGGCATGCCCAGAACATATGGGTGTGATTTGCTGGGCTCCCTGAGTACCTAACACACCTGTCCTCACCCCCAAAAACCCGACTCATCCTTGTCCCGGTCATGTGTGCCCTGTGCAGCACCTTAAACTGTATGAGGCTGAGCCTCGTGCACGATGAGGAAGAGTTCACCCTCCCTAAGGCATCTGCCCATGTCCCTTCCTCAATCTCCTCTCCCAACTCCTCCTCCCACTTACCTTTCAACTCCACCACCGAGGCCTCCTCCTCCTCCTGCATCACCTGGTAAGTTTCGGAGATCTTCCCCACTCCCACCCACCCACCCGAGAGCACCCTGTCCTGTACTGAGTGTGGCAGTAGCCGTGGGAATTCCACCACCTGCCGTCTGGCAAACGCCCTTACCTGTAAGTACCTGAAGGTGTTCCCCGGGGGGAGCCCGTACTTCTCCTCCAGCTCACCCAAGCTCGCGAACTTCCCGTCCACAAACAGGTCCCCCAACTTTCGTATCCCTGCCCTGGGCCACCCCGAAAACCCTCCACCTGCTCTCCCTGGGGCGAACCGGTGGTTCCCCCGTATTGGGGTCCAGGCCGAGGCCCCAACTTCCCCCCCAATGCCGCCTCCACTGCCCCCAGATTTTGAGGGCAGCCGCCACCACCGGGCTCGTGGTATACCTCCTTGGAGGGAGCGGCAGCGGTGCCGTTGCCAGCGCCCCCAGACTCGTACCCACACAAGACGCCGTCTCCAGCTTCTTCCATGCAGCCCCCTCCCCCTCCATCACCCACTTGCGCACCATCGTCGTATTGGCGGCCCAGTAGTATCCACAGAGGTTGGGCAGCGCCAGTCCCCCCCTATCTCTACTCGGCTCCAGGAACACCCTTCTCACCCTCGGAGTCCCTCGCACCCACACAAACGCCATTATACTCCTGTTAACCCGCCTGAAAAAAGCCTTTGGGATAAACACGGGGAGGCACTGGAACAGGAACAAAAACCTTGGGAGCACCGTCATTTTGATTGACTGCACCCTACCCGCCAAGGACAGCGGCAACTCCTCCTCCATTTGCTCCACCAGCCTTGTAAAGTTAACCCTATGCAGGGCCCCCCAGCTCCTGGCCACCTGGACCCCCAAATACCTGAAGCTCCTCTCCACCATTTTTAGTGGGAGCTCGCCAGTCCCCCTCTCCTGGTCCCCTAGCTGAACTACGAACAGCTCGCTCTTCCCCATGTTGAGCTTGTACCCCGAAAAGTCCCCGAATTCCCTAAGAATCCTCATTACCTCCGGCATTCCCCCCACCGGGTCCGCCACATACAGCAGCAGGTTGTCCGCATAGAGCGACACCCTATGCTCCTCCCCACCCCACACCAACCCTCTCCAGTTCCTCAACTCCCTCAGTGCCATAACCAGGGGTTCAGTCGCCAGTGCGAAGAGCAGGGGGGACTGGGGACACCCCTGTCTCGTCCCTCGGTGCAACCGAAAGTACTCGGACCTCCTCCTGTTTGTGGCCACACTCGCCATCGGGACCTCATACAACAGCCTAACCCACCTGACAAACCCCTCCCCAAACCCGAACCTCTTCAGCACCTCCCACAGGTACCCCCACGCTACCCTATCGAAGGCTTTCTCAGCGTCCATCGCCACCACTATCTCCGCCTCCCCCTCCCTCGCCGGCATCATGATAACGTTCAAAAGCCACCGCACATTCGCGTTCAACTGCCTCCCCTTCACAAACCCCGTCTGGTCTTCATGGATGATCTGCGGCACGCAATCCTCAATCCTCATGGCTAAGACCTTCGCCAGCACCTTGGCATCTACATTTAGCAATGAAATTGGTCTGTAAGACCCACACTGCAGAGGATCCTTGTCCCGCTTCAGGATCAAGGAGATCAGTGCCCGGGACATCGTCGGGGGCAAAGCCCCCCCCCTCCCTTGCCTCATTGAAGGTCCTGACTAGCAACGGGCCCAACAGGTCCATATATTTTTTTATAGAATTCGACTGGGAAACCGTCCGGCCCCAGTGCCTTCCCCGCCTGCATGCTTCGTATCCCTTTGGTCAGCTCCTCCAGCCCAATCGGGGCCCCCAATCCCGCCACCAGTTCCTCTTCCAGCTTTGGAAACCTCAATTGGTCCAGGAAGCGGCCCATCCCTCCCTCCTCCCGTGGGGGCTCGGATCGGTACAATTCCTCATAAACGTCCCTGAAGACCCCATTGCTGTCAACCCCACTCCGCACCACGCTCCCTCCCCTGCCCTTAACTCCCCCGATCTCCATAGCTGCGTCCCGCTTCCGAAGCTGATGCGCCAGCATCCGGCTTGCCTTTCCCCCATACTCGTAAATTGCCCCCTGGGCCTTCCTCCACTGCACCTCCGCCTTCCTGGTGGTCACCAGGTCGAATTCGGCCTGGAGGCTGCTCCTCTTCCTCAACAATCCTTCCTCGGGCACCTCTGCATACCTCCTGTCTACCCTCACCATCTCCCCCACCAGCCTCTCCCTCTCCCCCTGCTCCTTATGGGCCCTAATGGAGATCAGCTCTCCCCTCACCACCGCCTTCAGCGCCTCCCATACCATCCCCACTCGGACCTCCCCATTGTAGTTGGTCTCCAAGTACCTCTCTTTTTTACATAGAATTTACAGTGCAGAAGGAGGCCATTCGGCCCATCGAGTCTGCACCGGCTCTTGGAAAGAGCACCCTACCCAAGGTCAACACCTCCACCCTATCCCCATAACCCAGTAACCCCATCCGACACTAAGGGCAATTTTAAACACGTAGGGCAATTTAGCATGGCCAATCCACCTAACCTGCACATCTTTGGATGTGGGAGGAAACCGGAGCACCCGAAGGAAACCCACACACACACGGGGAGGATGTGCAGACTCCGCACAGACATTGTCCCAAGCCGGAATCGAACCTGGGACCCTGGAGCTGTGAAGCAATTGTGCTATCCACAATGCCACCGTGCTGCCCCTATACTTCCTCGGACCCGCTCGCTCACCTCCTCGTCCGCCAACAGCCCCACCTCCAAGCGCCACAACGGGCGCTGGATCCTCTCCTCCCCCAGCTCCAAGTCCACCCAATGCGGGGCGTGGTCCGAAATGGCTATTGCCGAATACTCAGTGTCCTCTCCTCTCACTATCAGGGCCCTACTGAAAATGAAAAAGTCGATTTGGGAATAAGCCTTATGGACATGTGAGAAGAATGAAAATTCCCTAGGCCCCGGCCTTGCAAATCTCCAAGGGTCCATCCCTCCCATTTGGTCCATAAATCCCCTCAACACGCTAGCCGCCGCCGGCTTCCTACCCGTCCTAGACCTGGAGCGGTCCAGTGCCGGATCCAGCACCGTGTTAAAGTCTCCCCCCATTATCAGGACCCCCACTTCCACGTCTGGGATCCGACCCAACATACGCCGCATAAAACCCGCATCGTCCCAGTTCGGGGCATACACATTGACCAGTACCACCCTCTCTCCCTGCAACTTACCACTTACCATTATGTACCTACCGCCATTATCTGCCACAATGCTCGACGCCTCGAATGACACCTTCTTTCCCACCAAGATCGCCACCCCTCGATTTTTGGTATCCAGCCCCGAGTGAAACACCTGACCTACCCACCCTTTCCTCAGTCTTACATGGTCTGCCACCTTCAGGTGTGTCTCCTGGAGCATAACCACATCCGCCTTGAGCCCCTTCAGGTGCACGAACACCCGGGCCCGCATAACCGGCCCGTTCAGTCCCCTTACATTCCAGGTTATCAGCCGGATCAGGGGGCTACCCGCCCCCCTTCACCAACGACTAGCCATCACCCCTCCTCGGCCAGCCACGTGCCCGCACTCCACACCCGGCCCGTTCCCCACAGCGGCATACCCCCGTCTCGACCCCCCCCCACTCGCTCCAGCTCCCCCTTGACCGTAGCAGCAGCAACTCGATTCCCCCCCCCCCCCCCCGGCTAGGACCCATCCTAGCTGGTTTACTCCCCCCATTGCACTTCCGCAAGTCAGCTGACTCCTACTGACCCCAGCCACTCCCGCCTCCCCTTCGACTCCTCCCATTGTGTGGCACACCCTCCTCTCCCGTTCCCCATCCATAGGCTCTCCCCCTCCCATTCTAAGCGCGGGAAGCAACCCTGCTTCCCCGCCCCCTCCAGCCTTCAGCGCGGGAAAAAGCCCGCGCTTTCCACCTACCCGGCCCCGCCACCTCTGACGCAGCTCCTTTTACAGGCCCAGTCCCCTCACCCCCGACTCGGGCCTCCCCCTCCCCCTCCCCCGCGGGGCCCCATCTCACCACCGGCCACCACCCCTGTTCCGTTTACTTACCCCCCTCCAAGAGCCCCCCCGACCAACCCAACCAAAACAGTGCCCAACCCGCCCCAACCACCCTCACCGACCCGAAAGAGAAAAACACAGAGAAAAAGAAACCAGGAGCAGAGCAAAGGCCCCCCCCCCCCTCAAAAAAAACCGCAGTCCCCAAACGCCGATCCCAGTCCTCAATCTGTGTCCAACATCTCGGCCTGAACAAAGGCCCACGCCTCCTCCGGAGACTCAAAATAATGGTGCCGGTCCTTGTAGGTGACCCACAGTCGCGCCGGCTGCAACATGCCAAACTTCACCCCCTTCCTGTGCAGCACCGCCTTCGCTCGATTGTACCCGGCCCTCCTCTTCGCCACCTCCGCACTTCAGTCCTGGTATATTCGAACCTCCGCGTTCTTCCACCTGCTGCTCTTCTCCTTCTTGGCCCACCTGAGCATGCACTCCCGATCGACGAACCGATAGAACCTCACCAGCACCGCCCGCTGAGGCTCGTTAGCCTTGGGCCT
This sequence comes from Scyliorhinus torazame, assembly GCF_047496885.1. Taxonomy (NCBI): domain Eukaryota; kingdom Metazoa; phylum Chordata; class Chondrichthyes; order Carcharhiniformes; family Scyliorhinidae; genus Scyliorhinus; species Scyliorhinus torazame. The sequence goes on from NC_092707.1 coordinate 397,521,346, forward strand.
CCTCGCCAGCACTCTATGGGCCCCTTCCAGCTCCAGGGGCCCCTGGAAGGACCCCGCTCCCATCAGCGAGTTCAACATGGTGACCACATCGGCCCCCACGTCCGGCCCCTCCAGCCCCTCCGGGAGGCCCAGAATCCGCAGATTCTTCCGCCTCGACCGATTCTCCATCTCCTCGAACCGCTCCTGCCATTTCTTGTGGAGCGCCTCATGCGCCTCCACCTTTACCGCCAGGCCTAAGATCTCGTCCTCGTTGTCGGAGATCTTTTGTCGAGCCTCGCGGATCGCCACCCCCCTGGTCCGTCTGGGTCTCCAGCAGCTTATCAATAGAAGCCTTCATCGGCTCTAGCAGGTCCGTTTTAATCTCTCTGAGGCAGCGCTGGATACCCTCCTGTTGCTCCTCCGCCCACTGCCTCCACGCTGCCTGGTCGCCACCCGCCGCCATTTTGTCCTTCTTCCCTCCCTTCTTCGGGTCCACCACCACCTTTTTTGTCGCCCCGCTCCTCGTAGAAGCCATATACTGACGGGGAGCTATTATTAAGTCCTTCCCACACCGGGAAACGTCGAAAAAGTGCCCTTGGGGGCCCTGAAAAGAGTCCAAAAGTCAGTTTTTGCGGGAGCCGCCGAATGTGCGACTTAGCTCCGCATCGCCGCAACCGGAAGTCGAGAGGGTCACTGTTAGGGTTCACCCAGAGGGGGCAGCTGTTTGTCGACTTCTTTAGGGAAAATTAACCATCAGCAGAAGGGGGGGGGTTGGGGTTTAGTTTAGCTGAGAGTAGGGTGTTGGAAAAAAAGTGGGGCCTGTGAGGGAGGAAGACGGCCTTTGCACTATGTTTGTATTTGTATGTACACTGTTTCTTCTGTTGTTATAAAATCATAAATACCTCAATAAAATGTTTATATGAAAAAAAAGAAATTCAGCATCTTTAGTTTTTTTTAAATTTAGAGTATCCAATTATTTCTTTGGTCCAATTAAGGGGCAATTTAGCGTGGCCAATCCACCTAACATGCACATCTCTGGGTTGTGGGGGTGAGGCCCACGCAGACACGGGGAGAATGTGCAAACTCCACACGGACAGTGACCCGGGACCAGAATCCGAACCCGGGTCCTCGGCACCGCAGTCCCAGTGCTAACCACTGCGCCACATGCCGCCCTTCAGCATCTTCTTAGTGATGCTTTTAAATTGATATCCTTTAGGGCAGCACGGTGGCACAGTGGTTAGCACTGCTGACTCACGCCGCCGAGGTCCCAGGTTCGATCCCGAGACCCTGGGTCACTGTCCGTGTGGAGTTTGCACATTCTCCCCGTGTTTGCGTGGGTCTCACCCCCACAACCCAAAGATGTGCAGGGTAGGTGGATTGGCCACGCTAAATTGCCTCTTAATTGGAAAAAATGAATTGGGTACTCGAAATTAACATTGTAACTTATGGAGAATAATCTTTCTCTTTTCACTATCAAAACTCTTGCTGATTTTATACATAGAACATTACAGCGCAGTACAGGCCCTTCGGCCCTCGATGTTGCGCCGACCTGTGAAACCACTCTAAAACCCATCTACATTATTCCCTTATCGTCCATATGTCTATTCAATGACCATTTGAATGCCCTTAGTGTTGGCGAGACCACTACTGTTGCAGGCAGGGCATTCCACGCCCTTACTACTCTCTGAGTAAAGAACCTACCTCTGACATCTGTCTTATATCTAACTCCCCTCAATTTAAAGCTATGTCCCCTCGTGCTAGACATCACCATCCGAGGAAAAAGGCTCTCACTGTCCACCCTATCCAATCCTCTGATCATCTTGTATGCCTCAATTAAGTCACCTCTTAACCTTCTTCTCTCTAACGAAAACAGCCTCAAGTCCCTCAGCCTTTTCTCATAAGATCTTCCCTCCATACCAGGCAACATTCTGGTAAATCTCCTCTGCACCCTTTCCAATGCTTCTACATCCTTCCTGTAATGCGGCGACCAGAATTGCACGCAATACTCCAAATGCGGCCGCACCAGAGTGTTGTATAGCTGCAACATGACCTCATGGCTCCTAAACTCAATCCCTCTACCAATAAAAGCTAACACACCGTACGCCTTCTTAACAACCCTCTCAACCTGGGTGGCAACTTTCAGGGATCTATGTACATGGACACCGAGATCTCTCTGCTCATCCACACTGCCAAGAATCTTACCATTAGCCCAGTACTCGGTCTTCCTGTTATTCCTTCCAAAATGAATCACCTCACACTTTTCTGCATTAACTCCATTTGCCACCTCTCAGCCCAGCGCTGCAGCTTATCTATGTCCCTCTGTAACTTGTAACATCCTTCCGCACTGTCCACAACTCCACCGACTTTAGTGTCATCTGCAAATTTACTCACCTCTCCTTCTACGCCCTCCTCCAGGTCATTTATAAAAATGACAAACAGCAGTGGCCCCAAAACAGATCCTTGTGGTACACCACTAGTAACTGGACTCCAGTCTGAACATTTCCCATCAACCACCACCCTTTGTCTTCTTCCAGCTAGCCAATTTCTGATCCAAACTGCTAAATCACCCTGAATCCCATGCCTCCGTATTTTCTGCAGTAGCCTACCGTGGGGAACCTTATCAAACGCTTTACTGAAATCCATATACACCACATCAACTGCTTTACCCTCATCCACCTGTTTGGTCACCTTCTCAAAGAACTCAATAAGGTTTGTGAGGCACAACCTACCCTTCACAAAACCGTGTTGACTATCTCTAATCAAATTATTCCTTTCCAGATGATTCTACATCCTATCTCTTATAAACCTTTCCAAGATTTTGCCCACAACAGAAGTAAGGCTCACTGGTCTATAGTTACCGGGGTTGTCTCTACTCCCCTTCTTGAACAAGGGGACAACATTTGCTGTCCTCCAGTCTTCTGGCACTATTCCTGTGGACAAAGATGACTTAAAGATCAAAGCCAAAGGCTCAGCAATCTCCTCCCTAGCTTCCCAGAGAATCCTAGGATAAATCCCATCCGGCCCAGGGGACTTATCTATTTCACACTTTCCAGAATTGCTAACACCTCCTCCTTATGAACCTCAAGCCCTTCTAATCTAGTAGCCTGAATCTCAGTATTCTCAACAACAACATTGTCTTTTTCCTGTGTGAATACTGACGAAAAATATTCAATTAGCACCTCTCCCATCCCCTCGGACTCCAAGCACAACTTCCCACTAGTGTCCTTGACTGGCCCTACTTTTACCCTAGTCATTCGTTTATTCCTGACATATCTAGAGAAAGCTTTAGGGTTATCCTTGATCCTACCTGCCAAAGACTTCTCATGTCCCCTCCTGGCTCTTCTTAGCTCTCTCTTTAGGTCCTTCCTAGCTAACTTGTAACTCTCGAGCACCCTAACTGAACCTTCATGTCTCATCTTTACATAAGCCTCCTTCTTCCTCTTGACAAGTGTTTCGACTGCTTTAGTAAACCACGGTTCCCTTGCTCGACCACTTCCTCCCTGCCTGACAGGTACATACTTATCAAGGACACGCAGTAGCTGTTCCTTGAACAAGCTCCACATTTCCATTGTGCCCATCCCCTGCAGTTTTCCTCTCCATCCGATGCATCCCAAGTCTTGCCTCATCGCATCATAATTGCCTTTCCCCCAGATATAACTCTTGCCCTGCGGCATATACCTATCCCTTTCCATCACTAAAGTAAACGTAATCGAATTGTGGTCACTATCACCAAAGTGCTCACCTACCTCCAAATCTAACACCTGTCCTGGTACATTACCCAGTACCAAATCCAATCTGGCCTCGCCTCTCGATGGCCTATCTACATACTGTGTCAGGAAACCCTCCTGCACACATTGGACAAAAACGGACCCATCTGAAATACTCGAACTATAGCGTTTCCAGTCAATATTTGGAAAGTTAAAGTCCCCTATAACAACTACCCTGTTGCTTTCGCTCCTATCCAGAATCATCTTTGCAATCCTTTCCTCTACATCTCTGGAACTTTTCGGAGGCCTATAGAAAACCCCTAAAAGGGTGACCTCTCCTTTCCTGTTTCTAACCTCAGCCCACACTACCTCAGTAGACGAGTCCTCATACCTCTGTTAAATCTCTACTGAGCCTTCTCTGGTCCGATAGTGCTCACAGAGCCCCTTTAATGCTTCATATTTTTCTCCCCTTGCTGATGATCTTCTAAATCTAAAGTTCCAAAAGTTTTTAATCAACATCCTTGTGCAAACGTCACACGCCTGTGGCAAACAGTTTATTTTAAAGACATCCTCAAAAAGCAGCGCAGGAAGGAAATTGTTTAATATCTTTGCAAAGACTGTGGAATCAAATTTATTTCAAAGAATGTTTGAAAATGACTTGCATCAGTTGTAAACGGATCAATTAAACCCTTCATGGATTCTAAGAAATACTCATCCAAGTGACCTGGTGACCTTTGACCTGGAAACAGTATCAACACAAAAGAAATTAAGGCATGGATGCCGAGTGGCCAGACTCAAAGGTTAAGCTGCAGGCACAAAGGAGAGCTACAAGCAGAGGAGCTGGAGTGTGAAGGCCCAGGTGCAGGTTCAAAGAGAAAGCAGACAGCAGCTGAAAGAGGAGCGCACTAAATTCTTGTGAGAAGAAATAAATCTCTTTCAGGAGGAGGTCAGTTTCCCTCTTTGGCAGAAAAGGAGTTCTTTGAGGCAATGTGTAAGCTGGCTAAAATGGTCTAAAACATGAAATACTGTTTTAGTGTGGCCAAATTGTTAACCGAGGGGTTATTGGTTGGTTGGTTGAAAAGGAACTCTGGAAAGCTATATCATCAAGACTGTTGTGACCTGTAGGGGAGAGAATGCTCATAAATGTGTGTCTTGCTGATGATAATCATATCTGTGAAACTTGGAGGTGAAAACTGTTGTCAGAGCAGACTCCTGGTCTACCCTGCATGAATAAAGAACAGCTGCCTAATGCCACACATGCAGAAGGGGAATGGTTGTGTAAGACAACCATTGTAAGACTGCCGTACACACTATTTAAAGTGAATTTACCTTTTATTTGAAGTCGCATTTGCCTGTTCTCTTTTAATTTGCATTGGTTCTGATTAATGTTAAAGTAAAAGATACACACTGTCTGTGTGGGGTTTGCACATTCTCCCCGTGTTTGTGTGGGTTTCGCCCCCACAACCCAAAGATGTGCAGGGTAGATGGATTGGCCACGCTAAAATTGCCCACAAATTGGAAAATAAATGAATTGGGTACTCTAAATTTATTTTAAAAAGTAAAAGATGCAAAAAGTAGAATATTGTTGATAATTTCTTAATTTGGGGAAGATGATAGTGTGGCAGTAATAATATCATAGAATTCCTACAGTGCCGAAAGAGGCAATTCAGCCCATCACGTCTGCACCAGCCCACCGAGAGAGCACCCTATCTAGGCCCACACCACCATCCTAACCCCATCTAACCTTTTGGACACGAAGGAGGGCTGGAGAATTCCAACCACAGTCTGAGGAAGTTAGCTCAGCGGCATTACAGACTGGCACATTCCATGGTTCAGGACAATGTATATGGGCCTGGCCATATAGGGTTACGTGGGACTGAGTACAGTATCGCCCACAGTGATGCAAGAGAGCTCATGACCCGCAACCAGGGTCAGTCAAGTGTCGGACAGCGACGTGTGTATCAGCAAACATGGAAACAACTTCCAGCTTGTAGCCTTCACTGTATATTTGCAAATAGTCCTACGAGTCAACAAAGACTTACAGTTAACATACGCATGACTGTGAAGACTTCTTCGGACCTAACGAGCTGTAACCAACACCCGATAACAACCCTACGTACTGAGGTTCACACTAAAGCTTGGGACAGCCACTGATGGAAAGGCCCCCATCTGCAGTACACTGGGGACCGGAAGCGATGAAAAATCCCTCAGGGTGTAATTTTGACATCGCGGGTATGGTAAATATTAACTGTAATTGTAAATTAAGTAGTGTACATTATTGGAAAAAACAGCGTTGATTTGCAGCTTATGTAATGTCAACTTTTAATTTTCCTGCAATATACTTATATAAACTATACTTTGGTGGGGAGGGGAAAAACATTTCTTTAGAGCGAAACCCCTCAGAATTTGAGACCTCATAGAATCATAAGGGCAGAAGGAGACCATTTGGCCCATTGAGTCTGCACTGGTCCTTGGAAAGAGTACCCCACTTAAAAAAAAGCCCACGCCTCCACCCTATCCCCGTAACCCCATCCAACCTTTTTGGACACGAAGGGCAATTTAGCATGGCCAATCCACCTAACCTGCACATCTTTGGACTGTGGGGGAAAACCGGAGCACCCGGAGGAAACCCACGCACACACAGGGAGAACGTGCAGACTCCGCACTGACAGCGAGCCAAACTGGGAATCAAACCTGGGACCCTGGAGCTGTGATGTAACTGTGCTAACCGCTGTGCTACCGCGCTGCCCTGAAATACCATATTGTACGTTGCAAATAGTTTTCCCCAAAATGTATTTCATTCAGAAAATTTATGTAAGTACATCCCTAAACATTATGACTTGAAAATTACAGCAAGGGGAAGAGCATTGAACTTATCTCCGTGCATGTCCAAGATTTGGAGCTGCCCAGAGCCAAACATCTCCCACTCCCCCATTCTGTGACTCCAGTGCTTACCTGTCCCGCCCGTTTAATGCACCGAGGGGCGGCGCTGGCACCAATTTGACTGACAGCACGAGGGACCAGTCATTGCACGGGGTTCGCTGGTGAGGCAATCATTGGCCCGGGGGGGGGGGGGGGGGGGTGACGGAGAGGGAAACAAACGGTAATGTGACGTTTTTGCGTTCAAGGAGCGAGCGCGGTTACATTGAGATTTGGAACGTTGACCCGGGAACGAGCGCGGATATATTCGGATTTGGAACGTTGACCCGGGAACGAGCGCGGATATATTCGGATTTGGAACGTTGACCCGGGAACGAGCGCGGATACATTCGGATTTGGAACGTTGACCTGGGAACGAGCGCGGAGACATTGAGATTTGGAACGTTGACCCCGGAACGAGCGCGGATACATTGAGATTTGGAACGTTGACCCGGGAACGAGCGCGGATATATTCGGATTTGGAACGTTGACCCGGGAACGAGCGCGGATACATTCGGATTTGGAACGTTGACCCGGGAACGAGCGCGGATACATTCAAATTTGGAACGTTGACCTGGGAAGCGTGTTGCATTTTTGCAGCTGGAGGAGATGGGAGATGCCGCTGGACACGCCTTCCCCGTGCACAGCGCGTAGGCGCTGCCCCTTTCACCGTGCAGAGGGGGGTGGGAGGTGGAGGATCGCCGTGATAGACAGGCGCACACACGTATATATTAATAGAGACAGATAGAGACAAACAAGGGGAAGAGGGTGGCAAAGCAAGCTCTAACAAGCCGAGCGGGGCGAATGAGACGAGCCCGAGGCGCCAGCCGCTTCGGATCATGCCGAACCAGAAGAACATCAAGGGCAGGAAAAACAAGCGCACCAACAGCAGCGGCGACGAGCAGGACGCTGCGGCCGGGGCCGCCGCATTTCCAGTCGGGGCCGGAGCAGCGACGTCTGGGGCCGGAGCAGCGGTATCGGGCCAGTCGGAAATCAGCAACGATCACGGTGAGGGGCAGAGCCAGCAGCATGCAATTCACTGAACCACACACAGCGAAGAACATCCTGCACCGATTGCAGATATTTCCGAATGCACCCAGCCAGTGTTGCAAAATCTGTCGCCCTTTTATTTTGCAGTGGGAGCAGGAAGCTTAAAGTTTATTTCGACGCAGCACATGCAAGCAAGATTGTGGGATGTTTACTACATAAAGAACACATCAAGGATGTCAGCTGGGTTTCGGTTTTGTCAGATGCCAGTGTGGTTAGGGGCCCCGTGTCAGTGCTGACTATTTAAACTCAAAACACTGTCCTGAAAGAGGATATCACGTGTCTGTTCGCTCTTCCTTTCTTGTTTTCGCGCGATTAAGAGATGAATGCAGTGGGAAGAAGGTGTAATTAATCCGTGTTGATTTCCCCTTGACCCCACTTTACACATGGAGGTGGCATGTCTAACCCATTTCCTTCTGAGGGTTTAACCATTGATCGCAGGCGAGCTGTCCCACATTGGGAGCTGGTGCCCTGGTGTGAGATCCACACTTTATTTACTCACAGGAGGGGGTTCACTGAGGACTATTCACCCCATATTCTACGAAATTCCAAGGGGTACAGTAGACCCAACCTGTTGAATCCTCCTAAAATAAGCCCTTCATCCCATCCCTTCGTTCCAACCTTAGACGGTCCCGGAGTGCTTACAGCGATTGAACAATCTTGTTATTTAATTATGTCGCCACTTCAACAGGGCATGAAACTTGTAAGATCCTGGGGGAGGGAGCTGACAGCGAAGATGCTTCCTCTTATGGGGTGAGCACAGTAAGAAGTCTTACAACACCAAGCCCAACAGGTTTGTTTTGAATCTCTAGCTTTCGGAGCACTGCTCCTTCCTTGGGTCCAATGGTGGCATCTCCACATCTTATGGGGGGGGGGGGGGAACTAGAAAGGGGGGCACTGTTTCAAAGTGAGGGGTCTCCTTTTTAAAACCGAGGCGAGGAGAAATTTGATCTTTTAGAGTGCCGCTTGTCTTCCCCGGTGGGGACTGCGTTACTGAATTTGACAGGTTTTTGATCGACAGAGTCCAGGGTTATTGGGGACCGATTGCAAAGTGAAGTTAAGGCTGCAATCAGATTGGCCATGAACTTAATGCATGGCAGAGCAGGCTTGAGGGGCTCTTACTTCCTATGTTGTTAAATAATGCCTCTAACTTAATAAAATGTCCCAAGGCACTTCACAGAGACTTCCAATTTAATTGAGTCACATTAGAGACGGGTGACCCCAAAACTTGTTGAAAGAGGTAGGATTTTGGGACTGTGTTGCAGGGGGCAGGCATGGTTGAGGGAGGATGAGATGGATAAGCCAGGATTGTTCAGTGTGGATAGCAGGAGAGACCTAGTTGAAGTGTACCAAATGGTGAGGGGTCCAAATAAAGTGGAGAGGGAACATCTTTTCCCCTTCGATGAGGGCTTTGTGACAAAGGGGATATAGGAAGGAGGTTTAGAGCTGGTTCGAGTGGAAATGCTTTTGTCCAGAGGGTTCTGGAAGTCATTGCCTGTAATGGTGGTTGAGCCTGAGACCCGCTACGTTTAAAAAGTACTTGGGGCACTTGATGCATTGGAGCCTCTTAAGGTTACACTCCCAGGAGCTGGAAGGTGGGATTATGCTGGATGGCTGCATATCGGACAGTGCAGACACGATGTGCTGAATGGCCTTGCTCTGTCAATCTATGAATCCCTGACTGTTGCAATGTAGGAAAAGGCAACCATTGCTAAGGCAGACACGGAAAACCGGCGGAACGTCTTGCTTCCTCATCCTGAAGCCGCTGCGGCGTTCTGTATCTGTGGCGAGGGGCATCCTGTTTCGCTCCACGTGCAGGCAGGCATTGACTCGGAGCTCAATGCCCGCTTGTGGTATTTGGTAGGTGAGTGGGGTCTGATTTTGAGCGGGTGGGGTTGGCAAGAGCTGGAATGTAGATGAGGCATGGTGGTCACTGATTGGTTGTTGCCGCCAGTGCAGGTAAACCCCTTGCTGAAGTTGGCACTTGTCTGACTGTCTCGTCCCAGCCGGACACTTCCCCAGGATTACTGCTTCTTCCACATCTTTGTCACTGCCTGCCGTGTCTGCGTGGGTTGCCTCCGGGTGCTCCGGTTTCATCCCACAATCTAAAGATATTTTGGTGAGGTTATGGGGATAGGGCAGGAGGAGTCAGCCTAGGTGTAGGATGTTGATGCAGCTCTCCCAGGACGATATAAAAACACTACTTTTGAAGACACGCAAGGGAGTTCAACCTGATTGTCCCGATCAATATTTATCCATCGCCGAGCACACATTATCTGGTCGTTATCCCTCCAACGTGTGTGGGATCTTGCTGTGCACACATTGACTGCTGTGTTTCACACAATATTGGGAAGGTACGGGGGAGGGGGGGGGGGGTGTTGGGTGGTACAACAGCGGGGAGGCCTATCGAGTCTGCTCGCTCCTTTTGAGGAGCAGTCCAATTAGTCTCATTCCCCCAGTTCTTACAATATTTTTTTTCTCTGTTTATTTATCCAACTCCCTTTTGGGCCCGTGTCCTCTGGCCTCTCCGGCAGCACATTCCAAATTCTAACCCCCCATGCAATTAGCAAATTCCTCCTCGTGCCACCAATCACCTTACCTCCGAGTCCTGGTTATAGACCCTTTTGGAAATAGTTCCTCTTTGTTGACTTTACCAAACGCGCTCCTGATCTTTAAACCACACCCTTCTTAAATCTCCTCCTAACCTTCTCCACCAACCCCAGCTTCCCCGGGTCTAGCCATACAACTGTCGGGAGGTCCTGGCCGGTGCTATGTAAATGCAAGTCTAATGTTCAGCTCATTGACCCCCAATTTGTGAGCCTTGTGACTGTGCGTCTTTCTACTATTCGTTGCCAGTAATTGGCCCTATTGGAGGTTGCTGCTGTTTCAGTGATACGTTCTTTTTTTGCCTGTTCCATTTCACAGATGCTCCCTGCGCCTCGCCGCTGGTGTGCAGCTTTGGGAGGCCGGTGGAGCTGGACAAGGATGACTATCAGCGCGTGGTGTGCAACAATGAGCACTGCCCGTTCGGCAACTGGATGCACCTGCAGTGCTTCTACGAGTGGGAGAGCAGCATCCTGGTGCAGTTCAACTGCATTGGCCGGGCCCGCAGCTGGAATGAGAAACAGTGCCGCCAGAACATGTGGACCAAGAAGGGCTACGACCTGGCCTTCCGTTTCTGCTCCTGCCGCTGTGGGCAGGGCCACCTGAAGAAGGACGTGGACTGGTACCAGGTCCGCCGGCGGCAGGAGGACAAGAAGAAGAAGGCGGGCGCCGTTGCCGGCGGCCCCGAGCGGGGCGGCGCCAAGAGCGGCGAGCCGCCGCCCGAGGACGGCAAGAAGTGCAAGCTCAACCGGGTGCCCCGCCCTCACGACGGCCAGCGCCGGCATTCCGTGGACCGGCAAAACTCTCAGGAGAAAGGAGCCGGCAACGGCAGCCAGGGGCCGGGGCTCAAAGACCACTTCCGGTCGCCCTGCGGCTCCCCCCCCGAACAGTCGCCGCCGTCTTCGGCCCACCCCTACCTCTCCTTCTCCGCCGGCGTCCCCCGCGGTGCCCGGCACCTGGGCGAGTTCCTCAAGACGGCGCTGCACGCGGAGACCTGCCGGAAGCTGCTGCCCAGCGGCGCGCGGTTCGGCCAGCCGGACCTTGGCCCCTCGGCCTCCCGCCTGGGGGCGCTGGACTCGCCGGTGCAGTTCCTCCGCCGGCTGGACCTCTCCGAGCTGCTGACGCACGTGCCCAAGCACAAAATGAACACCTACCACGTGCGCATGGAGGACGATGCCCAGGTGGGCCAGGGTGAGGAGCTGAGGAAGTTCATCTTGGCAGCACTGAGCGCCAGTCAGAGGAATGTAGTGAACTGTGCGCTGTGCCACAAGATCCTCCCGGTGTTTGAACTCTTTCCAGTGGTGGACGGGACTCTTTTTCTCAGCCCTTCCAGACACGATGAGATTGAATACGATGTCCCCTGTCACCTCCAAGGTAGGTCCCACATCCTGTTCAATGGAACACTCCTTTGTGTAACAAAGAAATGCCAAACTCAAGGACAGCTGGTCTATATGTAGCGATTTGGATGTAATAAAACATGCCAAGATAACTCACAGGTGTGTCATACATAAAACAAAATGTGACACTGAGGCACAAGGGGAGATGTTGGGTACAAATGACCAAACACACGCTGCCAAGGGGTAGATTCTACGAAGTGTGTGAAAGGCAGTCGAGAGGTGGGCAGGTTGCGAGAGGGGATTCCGGAGCGGAGGGCAGCTGAAGGCACGGCTGCTAATGATGGAGCGATTTAACAATGTGGAGTGCCCGGGAGAATGCAGAGATCTCGAGGAGGTTACAGAAGGGGGTGAGTCTGTGGAGGTGATTTGAGAAGCAGGTTTGAACATCGAGGTGTTGCTGGACCAGGAGCCAGTGTTGGCCAGGGAGCACAGGGGTAACCGAGGGAAGGGCTGTTCCGAATGAAGCTGGAAGTTCAGCGGCTGAGCGAGGACCATTGAGTTATTTGGGCGGTCCCTTGTATGGAGATCCTCTTTGCTTCTCTACCCGTTACTTGAGCGCATCTTCCTCGTTGCCGTAGAAACAGATTCTAAACATGACCGGGAAAGATAGTGTAGTGGATATGTCATGAGACAGCGCATCCAGCTGGACAGAAGTTCTAATCCCACCCTAGGCACTTCACATTCACTTAAAAGCTGGTCTCGGTGTCACAAGTCGGCTTACATTAACACTGCAATGAAGTTACTGTGAAAACCCCCTAGTTGCCACATTCCGGCGCCTCTTCGGGTACACAGAGGGAGAATTCAGAATGTCCAATTCAACTAACAAGCACGTCTTTTGGGACTTGTGGGAGGAAACCGGAGCACCCGGAGGAAACCCACGCAGACACGGGGAGAACGTGCAGACTCTGCACAGACAGTGACCCAAGCCGGGAATCGAACCTGGGACCCTGGAGCTGTGAAGCAACAGTGCTAACCACCGTGCTGCCCTGTTGCTTAGAGAAGGAAGTCTGCTGCTCCTGCCTATGTGTCACTCCAACCCGACACTGTTGCCTGTTAGGTGGGACTAGAGACACTGTGCAGGAATTAAACTGCATCTTTTGGACGAAAGCGTGTTAACTGAATTTGCTGCTTGTGGAAACATTCTACTCCAGGCTGCACACCTGAAAGGTCCTCATCAGCACACTCCCAAGTCTTGTTACTAACAACAACAACTTGCATTCAAATCAAATACATGGGGAGAGGGTGGAGATCAGCAGGGAAAAGAGAAGGGGGAAACGGGGGGGGTGGGGGGAAGGGGGGAAAGAGAGGAGGGGATGATCTGGGGCTGCTGATGGTGGGGAAAGTGAGGGATTCATGAGGGGGGGAGAGAGGAGATGGTGGGGAGAGAGGATGACTGGGGAGGGGAGGGGAGGGGGGAGAGAGAGGATGACTGGGGGTGGGGCGAGAGAGGGGATGACTGCGGGGGGGAGAGAGGGGATGACGGGGGGGGGCGAGAGAGGGGATGACGGGGGGGGGCGAGAGAGGGGATGACCGGGGGGGGGGGCGAGAGAGGGGATGACTGCGGGGGGGGGAGAGGGGATGACTGCGGGGGGGGCGAGAGAGGGGATGACTGCGGGGGGGGCGAGAGAGGGGATGACTGCGGGGGGGGGGCGAGAGAGGGGATGACTGCGGGGGGGGGGGCGAGAGGGGATGACTGCGGGGGGGGCGAGAGGGGATGACTGCGGGGGAGGGCGAGAGGGGATGACTGCGGGGGGCGAGAGAGGGGATGACTGCGGGGGGGGGCGAGAGAGAGGATGACTGCGGGGGGGGGAGAGGGGATGACTGCGGGGGGGGCGAGAGAGGGGATGACTGCGGGGGGGGCGAGAGAGGGGATGACTGCGGGGGGGGCGAGAGAGGGGATGACTGCGGGGGGGGCGAGAGAGGGGATGACTGCGGGGGGGGGGGCGAGAGAGGGGATGACTGCGGGGGGGGGCGAGAGAGGGGATGACTGCGGGGGGGGGCGAGAGAGGGGATGACTGCGGGGGGGGGGCGAGAGAGGGGATGACTGCGGGGGGGGCGAGAGAGGGGATGACTGCGGGGGGGGCGAGAGAGGGGATGACTGCGGGGGGGGCGAGAGAGGGGATGACTGCGGGGGGGGCGAGAGAGGGGATGACTGCGGGGGGGGCGAGAGAGGGGATGACTGCGGGGGGGGGCGAGAGAGGGGATGACTGCGGGGGGGGGCGAGAGAGGGGATGACTGCGGGGGGGGGCGAGAGAGGGGATGACTGCGGGGGGGGCGAGAGAGGGGATGACTGCGGGGGGGGCGAGAGAGGGGATGACTGCGGGGGGGGGCGAGAGAGGGGATGACTGCGGGGGGGGGCGAGAGAGGGGATGACTGCGGGGGGGGGGGGCGAGAGAGGGGATGACTGCGGGTGGGGGAGGAGAGGGGATGACTGCGGGGGGGGGGGGAGGAGAGGGGATGACTGCGGGGGGTGGGCGAGAGAGGGGATGACTGCGGGGGGGGCGAGAGAGGGGATGACTGCGGGGGGGGGGCGAGAGAGGGGATGACTGTGGGGGGGGCGAGAGAGTGGATGACTGTGGGGGGGGCGAGAGAGGGGATGACTGCGGGGGGGGCGAGAGAGGGGATGACTGCGGGGGGGGGGGGCGAGAGAGGGGATGACTGCGGGGGGGAGGAGAGGGGATGGTGGGGGGGCGAGAGAGGGGATGACTGTGGGGGGGGCGAGAGAGGGGATGACTGCGGGGGGGCGAGAGAGGGGATGACTGCGGGGGGGGGTCGAGAGAGGGGATGACTGCAGGGGGGGAGGAGAGTGGATGGTGGGGGGGCGAGAGAGGGGATGACTGCGGGGGGGGGAGGAGAGGGGATGACTGCGGGGGGGGGGGGAGGAGAGGGGATGACTGCGGGGGGGGGAGGAGAGGGGATGACTGCGGGGGGGGGGGAGGAGAGGGGATGACTGCGGGGGGGGGGAGGTGAGGGGATGACTGCGGGGGGGGGGAGGTGAGGGGATGACTGCGGGGGGGGGAGGAGAGTGGATGGTGGGGGGGCGAGAGGGGATGACTGCGGGGGGGGGGAGGAGAGGGGATGACTGCGGGGGGGGAGGAGAGGGGATGACTGCGGGGGGGGGAGGAGAGGGGATGACTGCGGGGGGGGGAGGTGAGGGGATGACTGCGGGGGAGGAGAGGGGATGGTGGGGGGGGCAAGAGGGGATGACTGCGGGGGAGGAGAGGGGATGGTGGGGAGAGAGAGAGAGGGGATGACGGGGGGATAGAGGAAATGGTGGGGGTAGAGGGAGGGGATTACGGGGGGGAGAGAGGAGATGGTGGGGGGAGAGGGGATGACGGGGGGGGGAGAGGAGAGGGGGGGTGGGGGGAGAGGGGATGACGGGGGGGGGGAGAGGAGAGGGGGGTTGGAGAGAGCGGGGATGACGGGGGGGAGAGAGGAGATGGTGGGGGGAGAGAGAGGGGATGACGGGGGGGAGAGAGAGGGGATGACGGGGGGGAGAGAGGAGATGGTGGGGGGAGAGAGAGGGGATGACGGGGGGGAGAGAGAGGGGATGACGGGTGGGAGAGAGAGGGGATGACGGGGGGGAGAGAGGAGATGGTGGGGGGAAGAGAGAGGGGATGACGGGGGGGGGGAGAGAGAGGGGATGACGGGGGGGAGAGAGGAGATGGTGGGGGGAGAGAGAGGGGATGACGGGGGGGGGGGAGAGAGAGGGGATGACGGGGGGGGGGAGAGAGGAGATGGT
Organism: Scyliorhinus torazame; assembly: GCF_047496885.1. NCBI lineage: Eukaryota > Metazoa > Chordata > Chondrichthyes > Carcharhiniformes > Scyliorhinidae > Scyliorhinus > Scyliorhinus torazame. Next base: position 397,536,741 of record NC_092707.1, read on the forward strand.
GTGGGGGAGAGAGGAGATGGTGGGGGGAGAGAGGAGATGGTGGGGGGAGAGAGGAGATGGTGGGGGGAGAGAGAGGATGATGGGGGGGAGGGGGGATAATGGGGGCGCGGGAGAGGAGAGGGGGGTTGGAGAGAGAGGGGATGACGGGGGGAGAGAGAGGAGAGGGGGGTTGGTGAGAGAGAGGATGACGGGGGGGAGAGAGGAGATGGTGGGGGGAGAGAGAGGGGATGTCGGGGGGATAGAGGAAATGGTGGGGAGAGAGGGGTGACTGGGGGGGGAGAGAGAGGGGATGGTGGGGGGAGAGATGAGATGGTGGGGGGAGAGAGAGGATGATGGGGGGGGAGGGGGGATAATGGGGGCGCGGGAGAGGAGAGGGGGGTTGGAGAGAGAGGGGATGACGGGGGGAGAGAGAGGAGAGGGGGGTTGGTGAGAGAGAGGATGACGGGGGGGAGAGAGGAGATGGTGGGGGGAGAGAGAGGGGATGTCGGGGGGATAGAGGAAATGGTGGGGAGAGAGGGGATGACTGGGGGGGGAGAGAGAGGGGATGACGGGGGGGAGAGAAGAGATGTGGGGGGAGAGAGAGGGGATTACGGGGGGGAGAGAGGAGAGGGGGGTTGGAGAGAGAGGAGATGGGGGGAGAGAGAGGGGATGACGGGGGGATAGAGGAAATGGTGGGGAGAGAGGGGATGACTGGGGGGGGAGAGAGGGGATGATGGGGGGGTGAGAGAGGGGTTGACTGGGGGGGGTGAGAGGGGATGACGGGGGGGGGAGAGAGGGGATGGGGGGGAGAGGGGATGACTGGAGGAGGGGGGAGAGGGGATGACTGGGGGGGGTGGAGAGAGGGGATGACGGGGGGGGGAGAGAGGAGATGGGGGAAGAGAGGTGATGATGGGGGGGGGGGAGAGGGGATGATGGGGGGATAGAGAGGGGATGATGGGGGGGATAGAGAGGGGATGATGGGGGGGAGTGGGGGGATAGAGGAAATAGTGGGGAGAGAGAGAGGGGATACGGGGTGAGAGAGGGAATGATGGGGGGATGAGAGAGGAGATGGGGGGGAGAGAGGAGATGGGGGGGAGAGAGGAGATGGGGGGAGAGGGGATGACGGGGGGGGAGAGAGGAGATGGTGGGGGGAGAGAGAGGGGATGATGGGGGGGGGGTGGAGAGGAGAGGGGTTGGAGAGAGGGGATGACGGGGGGGGGGGGGAGAGAGGAGAGGGGGGTTGGAGAGAGAGGGGATGACGGGGGGATAGAGGAAATGGTGGGGAGAGAGGGGATGACTGGGGGGGGAGAGAGGGGTTGACGGGGGGGGGCGGGAGAGGGGATGACGGGGGGAAGAGAGGAGATGGGGGGGAGAGGGGATGATGGGTGGGGAGAGAGGGGTGACTGGAGGGAGGAGAGAGAGGGGATGACTGGGGGGGGTGGAGAGAGGGGGGATGATGGGGGGGGGGAGGGGATGGCGGGGGGGGGAGAGAGGAGAGTGGGGTTGGAGAGAGAGGGGATGACGGGGGGGAGAGAGGAGATGTTGGGGGGAGAGAGAGGGGATGACGGGGGGATAGAGGAAATGGTGGGGAGAGAGGGGATGACTGGGGGGGGAGAGAGAGGGGATGACGGGGGGGGAGAGAGGGGTTGACGGGGTGGGGGAGAGAGGGAATGACGGGGGGGGGGGGAGAGAGGAGATGGGGGGGGGAGAGGGTATGACGGGGGGGGGGGAGAGGGGATGACTGGAGGGGGGGAGAGAGAGGGGATGACTGGGGGGGTGGAGAGAGAGGGGATGATGGGGGGGGGGAGAGGGGATGACGGGGGGAGAGAGGAGATGGGGGGGGAGAGGGGATGATGGGGGGAGAGAGAGGGGATGATGGGGGGGGAGAGGGGGGATGACGGGGGGATAGAGGAAATAGTGGGGAGAGAGAGAGGGGATGACGGGGGGGGGAGAGAGGAGATGGGGGGTGAGAGGAGATGGGGGGGGAGAGGGGATGATGGAGGGGGGAGAGCGAAGGGATGATTGGGGGGAGAGAGAGGGGTGATGGGGGGAGAGAGAGGGGCGATGACGGGGGAGAGAGGAGATGACGGGGGAGAGAGGAGATGGTGTGGGGAGAGAGGGGATGACGGGGGGGAGAGAGGAAATGGTGGGGGGAGAGAGGAAATGGTGGGGAGAGAGGGGATGACGTGGGGTGGGGAGAGAGGAGAGGTGGGTTGGAGAGAGAGGGGATGACGGGGGGATAGAGGAAATGGTGGGGGGAGAGAGAGGGGATTACGGGGGGAGAGAGGAGATGGTGGGGGGAGAGGGGATGACGGGGGGGGAGAGAGGAGGGGGGTTGGAGAGAGGGGATGACGGGGGGGAGAGGAGATGGTGGGGGGAGAGAGAGGGGATGACGGGGGGGAGAGAGGAGATGGTGGGGGGAGAGAGAGGGGATGACGGGGGGGAGAGAGGAGATGGTGGGGGGAGAGAGAGGATGACGGGGGGATAGAGGAAATGGTGGGGGGAGAGAGGGGATTACGGGGTTGGGAGAGGAGATGGTGGGGGGAGAGAGAGGATGATGGGGGGGGAGAGAGGGGAAAATGGGGGCGCGGGAGAGGAGAGGGGGGTTGGAGAGAGAGGGGATGACGGGGGGGGGGGAGAGAGAGGAGAGGGGGGTTGGTGAGAGAGGGGATGACGGGGGGGAGAGAGGAGATGGTGGGGGGAGAGAGCGGGGATGTCGGGGGGATAGAGGAAATGGTGGGGAGAGAGGGGATGACGGGGGGGAGAGGGAGGGGATGACTGGGGGGGAGAGAGAGGGGATGACGGGGGGGAGAGAGAGGGGATGACGGGGGGGAGAGAGGAGATGGTGGGGGGAGAGAGAGGGGATTACGGGGGGGAGAGAGGAGATGGTTCGGGGAGAGAGAGGAAGTTGGGGGGGGGGGGAGAGAGGGGATGATGGGGGGGAGAGAGGAGAGGGGTTGGAGAGAGAGGGGATGACGGGGGGGCGAGAGAGGAGAGGGGGGTTGGAGAGAGAGGGGATGACGGGGGGGGAGAGAGGAGATGGGGGGAGAGACAGGGAATGACGGGGGGATAGAGGAAATGGTGGGGAGAGAGGGGATGACTGGGGGGGGGAGAGAAGGGATGATGGGGGGGTGAGAGAGGGGTTGACTGGGGGGGGTGAGAGGGGATGACGGGGGGGGAGAGAGGGGATGGGGGGGAGAGGGGTTGACTGGAGGAGGGGGGTGAGGGGATGACTGGGGGGGGTGGACAGAGAGGGGATGATGGGGGGGGGAGAGGGGATGACGGGGGGGGGGGAGAGGAGATGGGGGGGGGGGAGAGGGGATGATGGGGGGGATAGAGAGAGGGGATGATGGGGGGGGAGAGGGGGGATGACGGGGGGATAGAGGAAATAGTGGGGAGAGAGAGAGGGGATGGGGGGTGAGAGGGGATGATGGGGGGGTGAGAGAGGGGATGACGGGGGGGAGAGAGGAGATGGTGGGGGGAGAGAGAGGAGATGGTGGGGGGAGAGAGAGGGGATGACGGGGGGGAGAGAGGAGATGGTGGGGGGAGAGAGAGGGGATGACGGGGGGATAGAGGAAATGGTGGGGGGAGAGAGAGGGGATTACGGGGGGGAGAGAGGAGATGGTGGGGGGAGAGGGGATAATGGGGGCGCGGGAGAGGAGAGGGCGGTTGGAGAGAGAGGGGATGACAGGGAGAGAGAGGAGAGGGGGGTTGGAGAGAGAGGGGATGACGGGGGGGAGAGAGGAGATGGTGGGGGGATAGAGAGGGGATGTCGGGGGGATAGAAGAAATGGTGGGGAGAGGGGGGATAACTGGGGGGGGAGAGAGAGGGGATGACTGGGGGGGGAGAGAGAGGGGATGACGGGGGGGAGAGAAGAGATGGTGGGGGGAGAGAGAGGGGATTACGGGGGGGAGAGAGGAGATGGTTCGGGGAGAGAGAGGAAGTTTGGGGGGGTGAGAGAGGGGATGATGGGGGGGGGAGAGAGGAGAGGGGGGTTGGAGAGAGAGGGGATGACGGGGGGGCGAGAGAGGAGAGGGGGGTTGGAGAGAGAGGAGATGGGGGGAGAGAGAGGGGATGACGGGGGGATAGAGGAAATGGTGGGGAGAGAGGGGATGACTGGGGGGGGAGAGAGGGGATGATGGGGGGGTGAGAGAGGGGTTGACTGGGGGGGGTGAGAGGGGATGACGGGGGGGGGGAGAGAGGGGATGGGGGGGAGAGGGGATGACTGGAGGAGGGGGGAGAGAGGGGATGACTGGGGGGGTGGAGAGAGAGGGGATGATGGGGGGGGAGAGGAGATGGGGGGGGAGAGGAGATGGGGGGGGAAGAGAGGTGATGATGGGGGGGGAGAGAGGGGATGATGGGGGGGATAGAGAGGGGAGATGGGGATAGAGAGAGGGGATGATGGGGGGGAGAGGGGGGATGACGGGGGGGATAGAGGAAATAGTGGGGAGAGAGAGAGGGGATGGGGGGTGAGAGAGGGGATGATGGGGGGGGGAGAGAGGAGATGGGGGGGGAGAGGGGATGACGGGGGGGGGAGAGAGGAGATGGTGGGGGGAGAGAGAGGATGATGGGGGGGAGAGAGGGGATGATGGGGGGGTGGAGAGGAGAGGGGTTTGAGAGAGGGGATGACGGGGGGGGGAGAGAGGAGAGGGGGGTTGGAGAGAGAGGGGATGACGGGGGGATAGAGGAAATGGTGGGGAGAGAGGGGATGACTGGGGGGGGAGAGAGGGGATGACGGGGGGGAGAGAGGAGATTGGGGGGGGAGAGCGGATGACGGGTGGGGAGAGAGGGGTGACTGGAGGGGGGGAGAGAGAGGATGACTGGGGGTGGGGTGAGAGAGGGGATGACTGCGGGGGGGAGAGAGGGGATGACGGGGGGAGGGGCGAGAGAGGGGATGACTGCGGGGGGCGAGAGAGGGGATGACTGCGGGGGGGGGGAGAGGGGATGACTGCGGGAGGGGCGAGAGAGGGGATGACTGCGGGGGGGGGGCGAGAGAGGGGATGACTGCGGGGTGGGGGCGAGAGAGGGGATGACTGCGGGGGGGGGGCGAGAGAGGGGATGACTGCGGGGGGGGGCGAGAGAGGGGATGACTGCGGGGGGGGGCGAGAGAGGGGATGACTGCGGGGGGGGGCGAGAGAGGGGATGACTGCGGGGGGGGGGCGAGAGAGGGGATGACTGCGGGGGGGGGCGAGAGAGGGGATGACTGCGGGGGGGGGCGAGAGAGGGGATGACTGCGGGGGGGGGAGGAGAGGGGATGACTGCGGGGGGGGGCGCGAGAGAGGGGATGACTGCGGGGGGGGCGAGAGAGGGGATGACTGCGGGGGGGGAGGAGAGGGGAGGAGAGGGGATGACTGCGGGGGGGGGAGGAGAGGGGATGACTGCGGGGGGGGAGGAGAGGGGATGACTGCGGGGGGGGGGAGGAGAGGGGATGACTGCGGGGAGGAGAGGGGATGACTGCGGGGGGGGGGGCGAGAGAGGGGATGACTGTGGGGGGGGCGAGAGAGGGGATGACTGCGGGGGGGGCGAGAGAGGGGATGACTTCGGGGGGGGCGAGAGAGGGGATGACTGCGGGGGGGGCGAGAGAGGGGATGACTGCGGGGGGGGGCGAGAGAGGGGATGACTGGGGGGGGGGGGGAGGAGAGGGGATGGTGGGGAGGGGAGAGAGGGGATGACTGCGGGGGGGGGAGGAGAGGGGATGACTGCGGGGGGGGGAGCAGAGGGAATGACTGCGGGGGAGGGGAGGAGAGGGGATGGTGGGGGGGCGAGAGAGGGGATGACTGCGGGGGAGGAGAGGGGATGGTGGGGAGAGAGAGAGAGGGGATGACTAGGGAGAGAGAGAGAGAGGGGATGACGGGGGGATAGAGGAAATGGTGGGGGTAGAGGGAGGGGATTACGGGCGGGAGAGAGGAGATGGTGGGGGGAGAGGGGATGACGGGGTGGGGGAGGAGAGGGGATGACTAGGGAGAGAGAGAGAGAGGGGATGACGGGGGGATAGAGGAAATGGTGGGGGTAGAGGGAGGGGATTACAGGGGGGAGAGAGGAGATGGTGGGGGGAGAGGGGATGACGGGGGGGGGAGAGGAGAGGGGGGTTGGAGAGAGAGGGGATGACGGGGGGGAGAGAGGAGATGGTGGGGGGAGAGAGAGGGGATGACGGGGGGGAGAGAGAGGGGATGACGGGGGGGAGAGAGGAGATGGTGGGGGGAGAGAGAGGGGATGACAAGGGGGGGGAGAGGAGAGGGGCGTTGGAGAGAGAGGGGATGACGGGGGGGAGAGAGGAGATGGTGGGGGGAGAGAGAGGGGATGACGGGGGGGAGAGAGAGGGGATGACGGGGGGGAGAGAGGAGATGGTGGGGGGAGAGAGGAGATGGTGGGGGGAGAGAGAGGGGATGACTGGGGGGAGAGAGGAGATGGTGGGGGGGAGAGAGAGGGGATGACGGGGGGGAGAGAGGAGATGGTGGGGGGAGAGAGAGGGGATGACGGGGGGATAGAGGAAATGGTGGGGGGAGAGAGAGGGGATTACGGGGGGGAGAGAGGAGATGGTGGGGGGAGAGAGAGGATGATGGGGGGGGGAGAGGGGATAATGGGGGCGCGGGAGAGGAGTGGGGGCGTGGGAGAGGAGAGGGGGGTTGGAGAGAGAGGGGATGACGGGGGGGAGAGAGAGGAGAGGGGGGTTGGTGAGAGAGGGGATGACGGGGGGGAGAGAGGAGATGGTGGGGGGAGAGAGAGGGGATGACGGGGGGGAGAGAGAGGAGAGGGGGGTTGGTGAGAGAGGGGATGACGGGGGAGAGAAGAGATGGTGGGGGGAGAGAGAGGGGATTACGGGGGGGAGAGAGGAGATGGTTCGGGGAGAGAGAGGAAGTTTGTGGGGTGGAGAGAGGGGATGATGGGGGGGGGGGAGAGAGGAGAGGGGGGTTGGAGAGAGGGGATGACGGGGGGGCGAGAGAGGAGAGGGGGGTTGGAGAGAGAGGAGATGGGAGAGAGAGGGGATGACGGGGGGATAGAGGAAATGGTGGGGAGAGAGGGGATGACTGGGGGGGGAGAGAGGGGATGATGGGTGGGGTGAGAGGGGATGACGGGGGGGGGGAGAGGGGATGGGGGGGGAGAGGGGATGACTGGAGGAGGGGGGAGAGAGGGGATGACTGGGGGGGGGTGGAGAGAGAGGGGATGACGGGGGGGGGGGGGAGAGAGGAGATGGGGGGGGGAAGAGAGGTGATGATGGGGGGGAGAGAGGGGATGATGGGAGGGATAGAGAGGGGATGATGGGGGGGATAGAGAGGGGATGATGGGGGGGAGAGGGGGGATGATGGGGGGATAGAGGAAATAGTGGGGAGAGAGAGAGGGGATGGGGGGTGAGAGAGGGGATGATGGGGGGGGGTGAGAGAGGAGATGGGGGGGAGAGAGGAGATGGGGGGAGAGGGGATGACGGGGGAGGGAGAGAGGAGATGGTGGGGGGAGAGAGAGGGGATGATGGCGGGGTGGAGAGGAGAGGGGTTGGAGAGAGGGGATGACGGGGGGGGGAGAGAGGAGAGGGGGGTTGGAGAGAGAGGGGATGACGGGGGGATAGAGGAAATGGTGGGGAGAGAGGGGATGACTGGGGGGGAGAGAGGGGTTGACGGGGGGGGGGGGGCGGGAGAGGGGATGACGGGGGGGAGAGAGGAGAATGGGGGGGGGAAGAGGGGATGACGGGTGGGGAGAGAGGGGTGACTGGAGGGGGGGAGAGAGAGGGGATGACTGGGGGGGTGGAGAGAGGGGGGATGATGCGGGGGGGAGAGAGGAGAGTGGGGTTGGAGAGAGAGGGGATACAAAGAACAAAGAAATGTACAGCACAGGAACAGGCCCTTCGGCCCTCCAAGCCCGTGCCGATCATACTGCCCGACTAAACTACAATCTGCTACACTTAACCTGGGTCCGTATCCTTCTATTCCCATCCTATTCATATATTTGTCAAGATGCCCCTTAAATGTCCCTATCGTCCCTGCTTCCACTACCTCCTCCGGTAGTGAGTTCCAGGCACCCACTACCCTCTACGTAAAAAACTTGCCTCGTACATCTACTCTAAACCTTGCCCCTCTCACCTTAAACCTATGCCCCCTAGTAATTGACCCCTCTACCCTGGGGAAAACCCTCTGACTATCCACTCTGTCTATGCCCCTCATAATTTTGTAGACCTCTATCAGGTCGCCCCTCAACCTCCTTCGTTCCAGTGAGAACAAACCGAGTTTATTCAATCGCTCCTCACAGCTTATGCCCTCCATACCAGGCAACATTCTGGTAAATCTCTTCTACACCCTCTCTAAAGCCTCCACATCCTTCTGGTAGTGTGGCGACCAGAATTGAACACTATACTCCAAGTGTGGCCTAACTAAGGTTCTATACAGCTGTAACATGACTTGCCAATTCTTATACTCAATGCCCCGGCCAATGAAGTCAAGCATGCCGTATGCCTTCTTGACTACCTTCTCCACCTGTGTTGCCCCTTTCAATGACGTGTGGACCTGTACTCCTAGATCTCTTTGACTTTCAATACTCTTGAGGGTTCTACCATTCACTGTATATTCCCTACCTGCATTAGCCCTTCCAAAATGCATTACCTCACATTTGGGGGGCGAGAGAGGGGATGACTGCGGGGGGGGGGGGGCGAGAGAGGGGATGACTGCGGGGGCGGGGGGGCCAAAGAGGGGATGACTGCGGGGGGGGGGGGGGGCGAGAGAGGGGATGACTGCGGGGGGGGGGGGGGAGGAGAGGGGATGACTGCAGGGGGGGGGGGCGAGAGAGGGGATGACTGCGGGGGGGTGCGAGAGAGGGGATGACTGCAGGGGGGGAGGAGAGGGGATGACTGCGGGGGGGGGGAGGAGAGGGGATGACTGCGGGGGGGGGGGAGGAGAGGGGATGACTGCGGGGGGGGGAGGAGAGGGGATGACTGCGGGGGGTGGGCGAGAGAGGGGATGACTGCGGGGGGGGCGAGAGAGGGGATGACTGCGGGGGGGGCGAGAGAGGGGATGACTGCGGGGGGGGGCGAGAGAGGGGATGACTGCGGGGGGGGCGAGAGAGGGGATGACTGCGGGGGGGGGGCGAGAGAGGGGATAACTGCGGGGGGGTGAGAGAGGGGATGACTGCGGGGGGGGGGGGCGAGAGAGGGGATGACTGCGGGGGGTGGGAGGAGAGGGGATGACTGCGGGGGGGGGGAGGAGAGGGGATGACTGCGGGGGGGGGAGGAGAGGGGATGACTGCGGGGGAGGGGAGGAGAGGGGATGGTGGGGGGGCGAGAGAGGGGATGACTGCGGGGGAGGAGAGGGGATGGTGGGGAGAGAGAGAGAGGGGATGACTAGGGAGAGAGAGAGAGGGGATGACGGGGGGATAGAGGAAATGGTGGGGGTAGAGGGAGGGGATTACGGGGGGGAGAGAGGAGATGGTGGGGGGAGAGGTGATGACGGGGTGGGGGAGGAGAGGGGATGACTAGGGAGAGAGAGAGAGAGGGGATGACGGGGGGATAGAGGAAATGGTGGGGGTAGAGGGAGGGGATTACAGGGGGGAGAGAGGAGATGGTGGGGGGAGAGGGGATGACCGGGGGGGGGGGGGAGAGGAGAGGGGGGTTGGAGAGAGAGGGGATGGCGGGGGGGAGAGAGGAGATGGTGGGGGGAGAGAGAGGAGATGACGGGGGGGATAGAGGAAATGGTGGGGAGAGAGGGGATGACTGGGGGGGAGAGAGGGGTTGACGGGGGGGGGCGGGAGAGGGGATGACGGGGGGGAGAGAGGAGATGGGGGTGGAGAGAGAGGGGATACAAAGAACAAAGAAATGTACAGCACAGGAACAGGCCCTTCGGCCCTCCAAGCCCGTGCCGACCATACTGCCCGACTAAACTAGAGAGGAGATGGTGGGGGGAGAGAGAGGGGATGACGGGGGGGAGAGAGGAGATGGTGGGGGGAGAGAGAGGGGATGACGGGGGGATAGAGGAAATGGTGGGGGGAGAGAGAGGGGATTACGGGGGGGATAGAGGAGATGGTGGGGGGAGAGGGGATAATGGGGGCGCGGGAGAGGAGAGGGCGGTTGGAGAGAGAGGGGATGACGGGGGGGAGAGAGAGGAGAGGGGGGTTGGTGAGAGAGGGGATGACGGGGGGGAGAGAGGAGATGGTGGGGGGAGAGAGAGGGGATGACGGGGGGGGAGAGAGAGGAGAGGGGGGTTGGTGAGAGAGGGGATGACGGGGGGGAGAGAAGAGATGGTGGGGGGAGAGAGAGGGGATTACGGGGGGGAGAGAGGAGATGGTTCGGGGAGAGAGAGGAAGTTTGTGGGGTGGAGAGAGGGGCTGATGGGGGGGGGGGAGAGAGGAGAGGGGGATTGGAGAGAGGGGATGACGGGGGGGCGAGAGAGGAGAGGGGGGTTGGAGAGAGAGGAGATGGGAGAGAGAGGGGATGACGGGGGGATAGAGGAAATGGTGGGGAGAGAGGGGATGACTGGGGGGGGAGAGAGGGGATGATGGGTGGGGTGAGAGGGGATGACGGGGGGGGGGAGAGGGGATGGGGGGGAGAGGGGATGACTGGAGGAGGGGGGAGAGAGGGGATGACTGGGGGGGGGTGGAGAGAGAGGGGATGACGGGGGGGGGGGGAGAGAGGAGATGGGGGGGGAAGAGAGGTGATGATGGGGGGGAGAGAGGGGATGATGGGAGGGATAGAGAGGGGATGATGGGGGGGATAGAGAGGGGATGATGGGGGGGAGAGGGGGGATGACGGGGGGATAGAGGAAATAGTGGGGAGAGAGAGAGGGGATGGGGGGTGAGAGAGGGGATGATGGGGGGGGGTGAGAGAGGAGATGGGGGGGAGAGAGGAGATGGGGGGAGAGGGGATGACGGGGGAGGGAGAGGAGATGGTGGGGGGAGAGAGAGGGGATGATGGGGGGGAGAGGGGGGATGACGGGGGGATAGAGGAAATAGTGGGGAGAGAGAGAGGAGATGGGGGGTGAGAGAGGGGATGATGGGGGGGGTGAGAGAGGAGATGGGGGGGAGAGAGGAGATGGGGGGAGAGGGGATGACGGGGGAGGGAGAGAGGAGATGGTGGGGGGAGAGAGAGGGGATGATGGCGGGGTGGAGAGGAGAGGGGTTGGAGAGAGGGGATGACGGGGGGGGGAGAGAGGAGAGGGGGGTTGGAGAGAGAGGGGATGACGGGGGGATAGAGGAAATGGTGGGGAGAGAGGGGATGATGGGTGGGGTGAGAGGGGTTGACGGGGGGGGGGGCGGGAGAGGGGATGACGGGGGGAGAGAGGAGATGGGGGGGGGAAGAGGGGATGACGGGTGGGGAGAGAGGGGTGACTGGAGGGGGGGAGAGAGAGGGGATGACTGGGGGGGTGGAGAGAGGGGGGATGATGCGGGGGGGAGAGATGAGAGTGGGGTTGGAGAGAGAGGGGATACAAAGAACAAAGAAATGTACAGCACAGGAACAGGCCCTTCGGCCCTCCAAGCCCGTGCCGATCATACTGCCCGACTAAACTACAATCTGCTACACTCAACCTGGGTCCGTATCCTTCTATTCCCATCCTATTCATATATTTGTCAAGATGCCCCTTAAATGTCCCTATCGTCCCTGCTTCCACTACCTCCTCCGGTAGTGAGTTCCAGGCACCCACTACCCTCTGCGTAAAAAACTTGCCTCGTACATCTACTCTAAACCTTGCCCCTCTCACCTTAAACCTATGCCCCCTAGTAATTGACCCCTCTACCCTGGGGAAAACCCTCTGACTATCCACTCTGTCTATGCCCCTCATAATTTTGTAGACCTCTATCAGGTCGCCCCTCAACCTCCTTCGTTCCAGTGAGAACAAACCGAGTTTATTCAATCGCTCCTCACAGCTTATGCCCTCCATACCAGGCAACATTCTGGTAAATCTCTTCTACACCCTCTCTAAAGCCTCCACATCCTTCTGGTAGTGTGGCGACCAGAATTGAACACTATACTCCAAGTGTGGCCTAACTAAGGTTCTATACAGCTGCAACATGACTTGCCAATTCTTATACTCAATGCCCCGGCCAATGAAGTCAAGCATGCCGTATGCCTTCTTGACTACCTTCTCCACCTGTGTTGCCCCTTTCAATGACCTGTGGACCTGTACTCCTAGATCTCTTTGACTTTCAATACTCTTGAGGGTTCTACCATTCACTGTATATTCCCTACCTGCATTAGCCCTTCCAAAATGCATTACCTCACATTTGGGGGGCGAGAGAGGGGATGACTGCGGGGGGGGGGGGGGCGAGAGAGGGGATGACTGCGGGGGCGGGGGGGCCAAAGAGGGGATGACTGCGGGGGGGGGGGGGGCGAGAGAGGGGATGACTGCGGGGGGGGGGGGGGGAGGAGAGGGGATGACTGCGGGGGGGGGGGCGAGAGAGGGGATGACTGCGGGGGGGGGGCGAGAGAGGGGATGACTGCAGGGGGGGAGGAGAGGGGATGACTGCGGGGGGGGGGAGGAGAGGGGATGACTGCGGGGGGGGGGGAGGAGAGGGGATGACTGCGGGGGGGGGAGGAGAGGGGATGACTGCGGGGGGGGGAGGAGAGGGGATGACTGCGGGGGGTGGGCGAGAGAGGGGATGACTGCGGGGGGGGCGAGAGAGGGGATGACTGCGGGGGGGGCGAGAGAGGGGATGACTGCGGGGGGGGGCGAGAGAGGGGATGACTGCGGGGGGGGCGAGAGAGGGGATGACTGCGGGGGGGGGGCGAGAGAGGGGATAACTGCGGGGGGGTGAGAGAGGGGATGACTGCGGGGGGGGGGGCGAGAGAGGGGATGACTGCGGGGGGTGGGAGGAGAGGGGATGACTGCGGGGGGGGGGGAGGAGAGGGGATGACTGCGGGGGGGGGAGGAGAGGGGATGACTGCGGGGGAGGGGAGGAGAGGGGATGGTGGGGGGGCGAGAGAGGGGATGACTGCGGGGGAGGAGAGGGGATGGTGGGGAGAGAGAGAGAGGGGATGACTAGGGAGAGAGAGAGAGGGGATGACGGGGGGATAGAGGAAATGGTGGGGGTAGAGGGAGGGGATTCCGGGGGGGAGAGAGGAGATGGTGGGGGGAGAGGGGATGACGGGGTGGGGGAGGAGAGGGGATGACTAGGGAGAGAGAGAGAGAGGGGATGACGGGGGGATAGAGGAAATGGTGGGGGTAGAGGGAGGGGATTACAGGGGGGAGAGAGGAGATGGTGGGGGGAGAGGGGATGACCGGGGGGGGGGGAGAGGAGATGGTGGGGGGAGAGAGAGGAGATGACGGGGGGGAGAGAGAGGAGATGGGGGGAGAGACAGGGGATGACGGGGGGATAGAGGATATGGTGGGGAGAGAGGGGATGACTGGGGGGGGAGAGAAGGGATGATGGGGGGGTGAGAGAGGGGTTGACTGGGGGGGTGAGAGGGGATGACGGGGGGGGGAGAGAGGGGATGGGGGGGAGAGGGGTTGACTGGAGGGGGGGGGAGAGGGGTTGACGGGGGGGGGGCGGGAGAGGTGATGACGGGGGGGGAGAGAGGAGAGGGGGGTTGGAGAGAGAGGGGATGACGGGGGGGATAGAGGAAATGGTGGGGAGAGAGGGGATGACTGGGGGGGAGAGAGGGGTTGACGGGGGGGGGGCGGGAGAGGGGATGACGGGGGGGAGAGAGGAGATGGGGGTGGAGAGAGAGGGGATACAAAGAACAAAGAAATGTACAGCACAGGAACAGGCCCTTCGGCCCTCCAAGCCCGTGCCGACCATACTGCCCGACTAAACTACAATCTTCTACACTTCCTGGGTCCGTATCCTTCTATTCCCATCCTATTCATATATTTGTCAAGATGCCCCTGAAATGTCCCTATCGTCCCTGCTTCCACTACCTCCTCCGCTGGTGAGTTCCAGGCACCCACTACCCTCTGCGTAAAAAACTTGCCTCGTACATCTACTCTAAACCTTGCCCCTCTCACCTTAAACCTATGCCCCCTAGTAATTGACCCCTCTACCCTGGGGAAAAGCCTCTGACTATCCACTCTGTCTATGCCCCTCATAATTTTGTATACCTCTATCAGGTCGCCCCTCAACTTCCTTCGTTCCAGTGAGAACAAACCGAGTTTATTCAATCGCTCCTCATAGCTTATGCCCTCCATACCAGGCAACATTCTGGTAAATCTCTTCTGCACCCTCTCTAAAGCGACCAGAATTGAACACTATACTCCAAGTGTGGCCTAACTAAGGTTCTATACAGCTGCAACATGACTTGCCAATTCTTATACTCAGTGCCCCGGCCAATGAAGTCAAGCATGCCGTATGCCTTCTTGACTACCTTCTCCACCTGTGTTGCCCCTTTCAATGACCTGTGGACCTGTACTCCTAGATCTCTTTGACTTTCAATACTCTTGAGGGTTCTACCATTCACTGTATATTCCCTACCTGCATTAGCCCTTCCAAAATGCATTACCTCACATTTGGGGGGCGAGAGAGGGGATGACTGCGGGGGGGGGGGGCGAGAGAGGGGATGACTTCGGGGGGGGGGGGGGGGCGAGAGGGGGGATGACTGCGGGGGGGTGGCGAGAGAGGGGATGACTGCGGGGGGGTGGGGGAGGAGAGGGGATGACTGCGGGGGGGGGGCGAGAGAGGGGATGACTGCAGGGGGGGGGAGGAGAGGGGATGACTGCGGGGGGGGGAGGAGAGGGGATGACTGCGGGGGGGGGGAGGAGAGGGGATGACTGCGGGGGGTGGGCGAGAGAGGGGATGACTGCGGGGGGGGCGAGAGAGGGGATGACTGCGGGGGGGGCGAGAGAGGGGATGACTGCGGGGGGGGGGCGAGAGAGGGGATGACTGCGGGGGGGGGGCGAGAGACGGGATGACTGCGGGGGGGGCGAGAGAGGGGATGACTGCGGGGGGGGGGGGCGAGAGATGGGATGACTGCGGGGGGGTGAGAGGGGATGACTGCGGGGGGCGGGCGAGAGAGGGGATGACTGCGGGGGGGGGAGCAGAGGGGATGGTGGGGGGGGCGAGAGAGGGGATGACTGCGGGGGGGGAGGAGAGGGGATGACTGCGGGGGGGGGAGGAGAGGGGATGACTGCGGGGAAGGGGAGGAGAGGGGATGGTGGGGGGGCGAGAGAGGGGATGACTGCGGGGGAGGAGAGGGGATGGTGGGGAGAGAGAGAGAGGGGATGACTAGGGAGAGAGAGAGAGAGGGGATGACGGGGGGGATAGAGGAAATGGTGGGGGTAGAGGGAGGGGATTACGGGGGGGAGAGAGGAGATGGTGGGGGGAGAGGGGATGACGGGGCGGGGGAGGAGAGGGGATGACTAGGGAGAGAGAGAGAGAGGGGATGACGGGGGGATAGAGGAAATGGTGGGGGTAGAGGGAGGGGATTACGGGGGGGAGAGAGGAGATGGTGGGGGGAGAGGGGATGACGGGGGGGGGAGAGGAGAGGGGGGTTGGAGAGAGAGGGGATGGCGGGGGGGAGAGAGGAGATGGTGGGGGGAGAGAGAGGGGATGACGGGGGGAGAGAGAGGAGATGGGGGGAGAGACAGGGGATGACGGGGGGATAGAGGAAATGGTGGGGAGAGAGGGGATGACTGGGGGGGGAGAGAAGGGATGATGGGGGGGTGAGAGAGGGGTTGACTGGGGGGGGTGAGAGGGGATGACGGGGGGGGGGAGAGAGGGGATGGGGGGGAGAGGGGTTGACTGGGGGGGGGGGGAGAGGGGATGACTGGGGGGGTGGACAGAGAGGGGATGATGGGGGGGGGAGAGGGGATGACGGGGGGGGGGGGAGAGGAGATGGGGGGGGGGGAGAGAGGTGATGATGGGGGGGAGAGAGGAGATGGGGGGGGGGAGAGGGGATGATGGGGGGGATAGAGAGAGGGGATGATGGGGGGGAGAGGGGGGATGACGGGGGGATAGAGGAAATAGTGGGGAGAGAGAGAGGGGATGGGGGGTGAGACAGGGGATGATGGGGGGGAGAGAGGAGATGGTGGGGGGGGAGAGAGGAGATGGTGGGGGGGGAGAGAGAGGGGATGACGGGGGGGAGAGAGGAGATGGTGGGGGGAGAGAGAGGGAATGACGGGGGGATAGAGGAAATGGTGGGGGGAGAGAGAGGGGATTACGGGGGGGAGAGAGGAGATGGTGGGGGGAGAGAGAGGATGATGGGGGGGGAGAGGGGATAATGGGGGCGCGGGAGAGGAGAGGGGGGTTGGAGAGAGAGGGGATGACGGGGGGAGAGAGAAGAGAGGGGGGTTGGAGAGAGAGGGGATGACGGGGGGGAGAGAGGAGATGGTGGGGGGAGAGAGAGGGGATGTCGGGGGGATAGAGGAAATGGTGAGGAGAGAGGGGATGACTGGGGGGGGACAGAGAGGGGATGACTGGGGGGGGAGAGAGAGGGGATGACGGGGGGAGAGAAGAGATGGTGGGGGAGAGAAAGGGGATTACGGGGGGGAGAGAGGAGATGGTTCGGGGAGAGAGAGGAAGTTTGGGGGGGGGAGAGAGGGGATGATGGCGGGGGGGGGGGAGAGAGGAGAGGGGGGTTGGAGAGAGAGGGGATGACGGGGGGCGAGAGAGGAGAGGGGGGTTGGAGAGAGAGGAGATGGGGGAGAGAGAGGGGATGACGGGGGGATAGAGGAAATGGTGGGGAGAGAGGGGATGACTGGGGGGGGAGAGAGGGGATGATGGGGGGGTGAGAGAGGGGTTGACTGGGGGGGGGTGAGAGGGGATGACGGGGGGGGGAGAGAGGGGATGGTGGGGAGAGGGGATGACTGGAGGAGGGGGGAGAGAGGGGATGACTGGGGGGGGTGGAGAGAGAGGGGATGATGGGGGGGGGAGAGGAGATGACGGGGGGGAGAAGAGAGGAGATGGGGGGGGAGAGAGGAGATGGGGGGGGGAATAGAGGTGATGATGGGGGGGAGAGAGGGGATGATGGGGATAGAGAGGGGAGATGGGGGGGACAGAGAGAGGGGATGATGGGGGGGAGAGGGGGGATGACGGGGGGATAGAGGAAATTGTGGGGAGAGAGAGAGGGGTTGGGGGGTGAGAGAGGGGATGATGGGGGGGGTGAGAGAGGAGATGGGGGGGAGAGAGGAGATGGGGGGAGAGGGGATGACAGGGGGGGGAGAGAGGAGATGGTGGGGGGAGAGAGAGGATGATGGGGGGAGAGGGGATGATGGGGGGGTGGAGAGGAGAGGGGTTGGAGAGAGGGGATCGCGGGGGGGGGAGAGAGGAGAGGGGGGTTGGAGAGAGGGGGGATGACGGGGGGATAGAGGAAATGGTGGGGAGAGAGGGGATGACTGGGGGGGGAGAGAGAGGTTGACGGGGGGGGCGGGAGAGGGGATGACGGGGGGGAGAGAGGAGATGGGGGGGGGGAGAGGGGATGACGGGTGGGGAGAGAGGGGTGACTGGAGGGGGGGAGAGAGAGGGGATGACTGGGGGGGTGGAGAGAGGGGGGATGATGGGGGGGTAGAGGGGATGACGGGGGGGGGGGAGAGGAGAGTGGGGTTGGAGAGAGAGGGGATGACGGGGGTGAGAGAGGAGATGTTGGGGGGAGAGAGAGGGAATGACGGGGGGATAGAGGAAATGGTAGGGAGAGAGGGGATGACTGGGGGGGAGAGAGAGGGGATGACGGGGGGGGGGAGAGAGGGGTTGACGGGGTGGGGGGAGAGAGGGAATGACGGGGGGGGGGGAGAGAGGAGATGGGGGGGGAGAGGGGATGACGGGGGGGAGAGAGGGGATGACTGGAGTGGGGAGAGAGAGGGGATGACTGGGGGGGTGGAGAGAGAGGGGATGATGGGGGGGGGGAGAGGGGATGACAGGGGGGGAGAGAGGAGATGGGGGGAGAGAGGAGATGTGGGGGGGAGAGGGGATGATGAGGGGGAGAGAGAGAGGAGATGATGGGGGGGGAGAGGGGGGATGACGGGGGGATAGAGGAAATAGTGGGGAGAGAGAGAGGGGATGACGGGGGGGGGAGAGAGGAGATGGGGGGTGAGAGAGGGGATGATGGGTAAGGGGGAGAGAGGAGATTGGGGGAGAGAGGAGATGGGGGGGGAGAGGGGATGAGGGGGGGAGAGGGGATGGGGGGGAGAGCGAAGGGATGATGGGGAGAGAGAGGGGCGATGACGGGGGGCGGAGAGAGGAGATGACGGGGGAGAGAGGAGATGGTGGGGGAGAGAGGAGATGGTGGGGGAGAGAGAGGGGATGACGGGGGGATAGAGGAAATGGTGGGGGGAGAGAGGAAATGGTGGGGAGAGAGGGGATGATGGGTAAGGGGGAGAGAGGAGATTGGGGGAGAGAGGAGATGGGGGGGGAGAGGGGATGATGGGGGGAGAGCGAAGGGATGATGGGGAGAGAGAGGGGTGATGGGGGGAGAGAGAGGGGCGATGACGGGGGGCGGAGAGAGGAGATGACGGGGGAGAGAGGAGATGGTGGGGGAGAGAGAGGGGATGACGGGGGGAGAGAGAGGAGATGGGGGGAGAGACAGGGGATGACGGGGGGAGAGAGAGGAGATGGGGGGAGAGACAGGGGATGACGGGGGGATAGAGGAAATGGTGGGGAGAGAGGGGATGACTGGGGGGGGAGAGAAGGGATGATGGGGGGGTGAGAGAGGGGTTGACTGGGGGGGGTGAGAGGGGATGACGGGGGGGGGGGAGAGAGGGGATGGGGGGGAGAGGGGTTGACTGGGGGGGGGAGAGGGGATGACTGGGGGGGTGGACAGAGAGGGGATGATGGGGGGGGGAGAGGGGATGACGGGGGGGGGGGAGAGGAGATGGGGGGGGGAGAGAGGTGATGATGGGGGGGGAGAGAGGAGATGGGGGGGGGGGGGGAGAGGGGATGATGGGGGGGATAGAGAGAGGGGATGATGGGGGGAGAGGGGGGATGACGGGGGGAT
The DNA here is from genome assembly GCF_047496885.1 of Scyliorhinus torazame. Taxonomy (NCBI): domain Eukaryota; kingdom Metazoa; phylum Chordata; class Chondrichthyes; order Carcharhiniformes; family Scyliorhinidae; genus Scyliorhinus; species Scyliorhinus torazame. Next base: position 397,555,555 of record NC_092707.1, read on the forward strand.
AGAGGAAATAGTGGGGAGAGAGAGAGGGGATGGGGGGTGAGACAGGGGATGATGGGGGGGAGAGAGGAGATGGTGGGGGGGGAGAGAGGAGATGGTGGGGGGGGAGAGAGAGGGGATGACGGGGGGGAGAGAGGAGATGGTGGGGGGAGAGAGGGAATGACGGGGGGATAGAGGAAATGGTGGGGGGAGAGAGAGGGGATTACGGGGGGGAGAGAGGAGATGGTGGGGGGAGAGAGAGGATGATGGGGGGGGAGAGGGGATAATGGGGGCGCGGGAGAGGAGAGGGGGGTTGGAGAGAGGAGATGACGGGGGGAGAGAGAAGAGAGGGGGGTTGGAGAGAGAGGGGATGACGGGGGGGAGAGAGGAGATGGTGGGGGGAGAGAGAGGGGATGTCGGGGGGATAGAGGAAATGGTGAGGAGAGAGGGGATGACTGGGGGGGGAGAGAGAGGGGATGACTGGGGGGGGGAGAGAGAGGGGATGACGGGGGGAGAGAAGAGATGGTGGGGGGAGAGAAAGGGGATTACGGGGGGGAGAGAGGAGATGGTTCGGGGAGAGAGAGGAAGTTTGGGGGGGGAGAGAGGGGATGATGGCGGGGGGGGGGGGAGAGAGGAGAGGGGGGTTGGAGAGAGAGGGGATGACGGGGGTCGAGAGAGGAGAGGGGGGTTGGAGAGAGAGGAGATGGGGGGAGAGAGAGGGGATGACGGGGGGATAGAGGAAATGGTGGGGAGAGAGGGGATGAATGGGGGGGGAGAGAGGGGATGATGGGGGGGTGAGAGAGGGGTTGACTGGGGGGGGTGAGAGGGGATGACGGGGGGGGAGAGAGGGGATGGTGGGGAGAGGGGATGACTGGAGGAGGGGGGAGAGAGGGGATGACTGGGGGGTGTGGAGAGAGAGGGGATGATGGGGGGGGAGAAGAGATGACGGGGGGGGGGAAGAGAGGAGATGGGGGGGGAGAGAGGAGATGGGGGGGGGGAATAGAGGTGATGATGGGGATAGAGAGGGGAGATGGGGGGGACAGAGAGAGGGGATGATGGGGGGGAGAGGGGGGATGACGGGGGGGATAGAGGAAATAGTGGGGAGAGAGAGAGGGGATGGGGGGTGAGAGAGGGGATGATGGGGGGGGTGAGAGAGGAGATGGGGGGGAGAGAGGAGATGGTGGGGGGAGAGAGAGGATGATGGGGGGAGAGGGGATGATGGGGGGGTGGAGAGGAGAGGGGTTGGAGAGAGGGGATCGCGGGGGGGGGAGAGAGGAGAGGGGGGTTGGAGAGAGGGGGGATGACGGGGGGATAGAGGAAATGGTGGGGAGAGAGGGGATGACTGGGGGGGGAGAGAGAGGTTGACGGGGGGGCGGGAGAGGGGATGACGGGGGGGAGAGAGGAGATGGGGGGGGGAGAGGGGATGACGGGTGGGGAGAGAGGGGTGACTGGAGGGGGGGAGAGAGAGGGGATGACTGGGGGGGTGGAGAGAGGGGGGATGATGGGGGGGGAGAGGGGATGACGGGGGGGGGGAGAGGAGAGTGGGGTTGGAGAGAGAGGGGATGACGGGGGGTGAGAGAGGAGATGTTGGGGGGAGAGAGAGGGAATGACGGGGGGATAGAGGAAATGGTGGGGAGAGAGGGGATGACTGGGGGGGAGAGAGAGGGGATGACGGGGGGGGGGGAGAGAGGGGTTGACGGGGTGGGGGGAGAGAGGGAATGACGGGGGGGGAGAGAGGAGATGGGGGGGGAGAGGGGATGACGGGGGGGAGAGAGGGGATGACTGGAGTGGGGAGAGAGAGGGGATGACTGGGGGGGTGGAGAGAGAGGGGATGATGGGGGGGGGAGAGGGGATGACAGGGGGGGAGAGAGGAGATGGGGGGAGAGAGGAGATGTGGGGGGGAGAGGGGATGATGAGGGGGAGAGAGAGAGGAGATGATGGGGGGGGAGAGGGGGGATGACGGGGGGATAGAGGAAATAGTGGGGAGAGAGAGAGGGGATGACGGGGGGGGGAGAGAGGAGATGGGGGTGAGAGAGGGGATGATGGGTAAGGGGGAGAGAGGAGATTGGGGGAGAGAGGAGATGGGGGGGGGGAGAGGGGATGATGGGGGGAGAGGGGATGGGGGGGAGAGCGAAGGGATGATGGGGAGAGAGAGGGGTGATGGGGGGAGAGAGAGGGGCGATGACGGGGGGCGGAGAGAGGAGATGACGGGGGAGAGAGGAGATGGTGGGGGAGAGAGAGGGGATGGTGGGGGAGAGAGAGGGGATGACGGGGGGATAGAGGAAATGGTGGGGGGAGAGAGGAAATGGTGGGGAGAGAGGGGATGATGGGTAAGGGGGAGAGAGGAGATTGGGGGAGAGAGGAGATGGGGGGGAGAGGGGATGATGGGGGGAGAGGGGATGGGGGGGAGAGCGAAGGGATGATGGGGAGAGAGAGGGGTGATGGGGGAGAGAGAGGGGCGATGACGGGGGGCGGAGAGAGGAGATGACGGGGGAGAGAGGAGATGGTGGGGGAGAGAGAGGGGATGACGGGGGGATAGAGGAAATGGTGGGGGGAGAGAGGAAATGGTGGGGAGAGAGGGGATGACGTGGGGTGGGGAGAGAGGAGAGGTGGGTTGGAGAGAGAGGGGATGACGGGGGATAGAGGAAATGGTGGGGGGAGAGAGAGGGGATTACGGGGGGGAGAGAGGAAATGGTGGGGGGAGAGGGGATGATGGGGGGGGGAGAGAGGAGGGGGGTTGGAGAGAGGGGATGACGGGGGGGTGGCGGGAGAGGGAATGACGGGGGGGGAGAGAGGAGATGGGGTGGGGAGATGGGATGACGGGTGGGGAGAGAGGGGTGACTGGAGGGGGGAGAGAGAGGGGATGACAGGGGGGGTGGAGAGAGAGGGGATGATGGGGGGGAGGAGAGGGGATGACACGGGGGGGGTGAGAGGAGAAGGGGGGGGAGAGAGGAGATGTGGGGGGGGAGAGGGGATGATGGGGGAGAGAGAGAGGGGATGACGGGGGGGGGGAGAGGAGATGGGGGGTTAGAGAGGGGATGATGGGTTGGGGGGAGAGAGGAGATGGGGGGGAGAGGGGATGATGGGGGGAGAGGGGATGATGGGGGGGGAGAGCAAAGGGATGATGGGGGGGAGAGAGAGGGGTGATGGGGTGGAGAGAGGAGATGACGGGGGAGAGAGGAGATGACGGGGGAGAGAGGAGATGGTGGGGGGAGAGAGAGGGGATGACTGGGGGGGAGAGAGAGGGGATGACGGGGGGGGAGAGAGGAGATGGTGGGGGGAGAGAGGGGATGACGGGGGGTGGGGAGAGAGGAGAGGGGGGTTGGAGAGAGAGGGGATGACGGGGGGGAGAGTGGAGATGGTGGGAGGAGAGAGAGGGGATGACGGGGGGAGAGAGGAGATGGTGTGGGGGGAGAGAGAGGGGATGACGGGGGGAGAGAGGAGATGGTGTGGGGGGAGAGAGTGGGGATTACGGGGGGGAGAGAGGAGATGGTGGGGGGAGAGAGAGGGGATGACGGGGGGATAGAGGAAATGGTGGGGGGAGAGAGAGGGGATTACGGGGGGGGAGAGAGGAGATGGTGGGGGGAGAGAGAGGATGATGGGGGGGGGGAGAGAGGGGATAATGGGGGCGCGGGAGAGGAGAGGGGGGTTGGAGAGAGAGGGGATGACGGGGGGGGGAGAGAGAGGAGAGGGGGGTTGGAGAGAGAGGGGATGACGGGGGGGGAGAGAGGAGATGGTAGGGGGACAGAGAGGGGATGTCGGGGGGATAGGGGAAATGGTGGGGAGAGAGGGGATGACTGGGGGGGGAGAGAGAGGGGATGACGGGGGGGAGAGAGAGGGGATGACGGGGGGGGGGGGAGAGGGGATGACGGGGGGGGAGAGAGGGGATGACGGGGGGAGAGAGGAGATGGTGGGGGGAGAGGGGATGACGGGGGGGATAGAGGAAATGGTGGGGGGAGAGAGAGTGGATTACAGGGGGATAGAGGAAATGGTGGGGAGAGAGGGGATGATGGGGGGGGGGGCGGGGGAGAGAGGAGAGGGGGGTTGGAGAGAGAGGGGATGACGGGGGGAGAGAGGAGATGGTGGGGGGAGAGAGAGGGGATGACGGGGGGGAGAGAGGAGATGGTGGAGGGGAGAGAGAGGGGATGACGGGGGGGAGAGAGGAGGTGGTGGGGGGGGAGAGAGGGGATGACGGGGGGATAGAGGAAATGGTGGGGGGAGAGAGAGGGGATTACGGGGGGGAGAGAGGAGATGGTGGGGGGAGAGATTGGATGATGGGGGGGAGAGAGGGGATGATGGGGGGGGGGGAGAGGAGAGGGGTTGGAGAGAGAGGGGATGACGGGGGGGGGGAGAGAGGAGAGGGGGGTTGGAGAGAGAGGGGATGACGGGGGGAGAGAGGAGATGGTGGGGGGGAGAGAGAGGGGATGACGGGGGGATAGAGGAAATGGTGGGGAGAGAGGGGATGACGGGGGGGGGAGAGAGAGCGGTTTACGGGGGGGGGATTGACGGGGCGGGGGGAGAGAGGGGATAATGGGGGGGGAGAGAGGAGATGGGGGGGAGAGGGGATGACGGGGGGGAGAGAGGGGATGATGTGGGGGAGAGGGGATGATGGGGGGGGGGGAGAGGGGATGATGGGGGGCGAGAGCGAAGGGATGATGGGGGGGGAGAGAGCGGGGATGATGGGGGGGAGAGGGGATGATGGGGGGGGAGAGGTGATGATGGGGGGGGGAGAGGGGATGATGGGGGGGAGAGCGAAGGGATGATGGGGGGGAGAGAGAGGAGTGATGGGGGGGATTGAGAGGGCTGATGGGGGGGGGGAGAGAGAGCGGTGATGGGGGGGAGAGAGAGGGGATGATGGGGGGGGAGACGGGATGATGGGTGGGGGAGAGGGGATGATGGGTGGGGGAGAGGGGATGACGGGGTGGGAGAGCGAGGGGTCCATGGGGGGGGAGAGAGAGGGGTGATGGGGGGAGAGAGAGGGGTGATGGGGGGGTTGAGAGAGAGGGGATGATGGGGGGGAGAGACAGCGAGGGGATTATCATAGAATTTACAGTGCCGAAGGAGGCCATTCGGCCCGTTGAGTCTGAGAGGGGATGATGGGGGGGGGGGAGAGCACCCTACCCAAGGTCAACACTTCCGCCCTATCCCCATAACCCAGTAACCCCACCCAACACTAAGGGCAATTTAAGGGCACAAAGGGATGATGGGGGGTGGGAAGAGAGAGAGAGAGGGGATGATGGGGGGGAGAGAGGGGATGATGGGGGTGGGGAGAGAGAGAGGGGGGATGATGGGGGGAAAGAGAGGGGATGATGGGGGGGAGAGAGGGGATGATGGGGGAGAGAGGGGATGATGGGGGGGAGAGGGGATGATGGGGGAGAGAGAGAGGGGATGATGGGGAGAGGGGATGATGGAGAGAGAGGGGATGGTGGGGGGAGGAGAGAGGATGGGGGAGAGAGGGGAGGATGGGGGGGAGAGAGGGGATGACGGGGGGGGAGAGAGGAGATGGTGGGGGGAGAGAGAGGGGATGACGGGGGGATAGAGGAAATGGTGGGGGGAGAGAGAGGGGATTACGGGGGGGAGAGAGGAGATGGTGGGGGGAGAGAGAGGATGATGTGGAGGGAGAGGGGATAATGGGGGCGCGGGAGAGGAGAGGGGAGTTGGAGAGAGAGGGGATGACGGGGGGAGAGAGAGGAGAGGGGGGTTGGAGAGAGAGGGGATGACGGGGGGGAGAGAGGAGATGGTGGGGGGAGAGGGAGGGGATGTCGGGGGGATAGAGGAAATGGTGAGGAGAGAGGGGATGACTGGTGGGGGAGAGAGAGGGGATGACTGGGGGGGGAGAGAGAGGGGATGACGGGGGGGGAGAGAAGAGATGGTGGGAGGAGAGAGAGGGGATGACGGGGGGAGAGAGGCGATGGTGTGGGGGGAGAGAGTGGGGATTACGGGGGGGAGAGAGGAGATGGTGGGGGGAGAGAGAGGGGATGACGGGGGGATAGAGGAAATGGTGGGGGGAGAGAGAGGGGATTACGGAGGGAGAGAGGAGATGGTGGGGGGAGAGAGAGGATGATGGGGGGGGGGAAGAGAGGGGATAATGGGGGCGCGGGAGAGGAGAGGGGGGTTGGAGAGAGAGGGGATGACGGGGGGGGGAGAGAGAGGAGAGGGGGGTTGGAGAGAGAGGGGATGACGGGGGGGGAGAGAGGAGATGGTCGGGGGACAGAGAGGGGATGTCGGGGGGATAGGGGAAATGGTGGGGAGAGAGGGGATGACTGGGGGGGGAGAGAGAGGGGATGACGGGGGGGAGAGAGAGGGGATGACGGGGGGGGGGGGAGAGGGGATGACGGGGGGGGAGAGAGGGGATGACGGGGGGAGAGAGGAGATGGTGGGGGGAGAGAGGGGATGACGGGGGGGATAGAGGAAATGGTGGGGGGAGAGAGAGTGGATTACAGGGGGATAGAGGAAATGGTGGGGAGAGAGGGGATGATGGGGGGGGGGGGCGGGGGAGAGAGGAGAGGGGGGTTGGAGAGAGAGGGGATGACGGGGGGAGAGAGGAGATGGTGGGGGGAGAGAGAGGGGATGACGGGGGGGAGAGAGGAGATGGTGGAGGGGAGAGAGAGGGGATGACGGGGGGGAGAGAGGAGGTGGTGGGGGGAGAGAGAGGGGATGACGGGGGGATAGAGGAAATGGTGGGGGGAGAGAGAGGGGATTACGGGGGGGAGAGAGGAGATGGTGGGGGGAGAGAGAGGATGATGGGGGGGGGGAGAGAGGGGATGATGGGGGGGGGGAGAGGAGAGGGGTTGGAGAGAGAGGGGATGACGGGGGGGGGGGAGAGAGGAGAGGGGGGTTGGAGAGAGAGGGGATGACGGGGGGAGAGAGGAGATGGTGGGGGGGAGAGATAGGGGATGACGGGGGGATAGAGGAAATGGTGGGGAGAGAGGGGATGACGGGGGGGGGAGAGAGAGCGGTTGACGGGGGGGGGGGATTGATGGGGCGGGGGGTGAGAGGGGATGATGGGGGGGGAGAGAGGAGATGGGGGGGAGAGGGGATGACGGGGGGGAGAGAGGGGATGATGTGGGGGAGAGGGGATGATGGGGGGGGAGAGGGGATGATGGGGGGCGAGAGCGAAGGGATGATGGGGGGGGAGAGAGCGGGGATGATGGGGGGGAGAGGGGATGATGGGGGGGAGAGGTGATGATGGGGGGGGAGAGGGGATGATGGGGGGGAGAGCGAAGGGATGATGGATGATGGGGGGGAGAGAGAGGAGTGATGGGGGGGATTGAGAGGGCTGATGGGGGGGGGAGAGAGAGGGGTGATGGGGGGGAGAGAGAGGGGATGATGGGGGGGGAGACGGGATGATGGGTGGGGGAGAAGGGATGATGGGTGGGGGAGAGGGGATGACGGGGTGGGAGAGCGAGGGGTCCATGGGGGGGAGAGAGAGGGGTGATGGGGGGAGAGAGAGGGGTGATGGGGGGGTTGAGAGAGAGGGGATGATGGGGGGAGAGACAGCGAGGGGATTATCATAGAATTTACAGTGCCGAAGGAGGCCATTCGGCCCGTTGAGTCTGAGAGGGGATGATGGGGGGGGGGGGGAGAGCACCCTACCCAAGGTCAACACTTCCGCCCTATCCCCATAACCCAGTAACCCCACCCAACACTAAGGGCAATTTAAGGGCACTAAGGGATGATGGGGGGTGGGAAGAGAGAGAGAGAGGGGATGATGGGGGGGAGAGAGGGGATGATGGGGGTGGGGAGAGAGAGAGGGGGGATGATGGGGGGAAAGAGAGGGGATGATGGGGGGGAGAGAGAGGGGATGATGGGGGAGAGAGGGGATGATGGGGGGGAGAGGGGATGATGGGGGAGAGAGAGAGGGGATGATGGGGAGAGGGGATGATGGAGAGAGAGGGGATGGTGGGGGGAGGAGAGAGGATGGGGGAGAGAGGGGAGGATGGGGGGGGAGAGAGGAGATGGTGGGGGGGAGAGAGAGGGGATGACGGGGGGGGAGAGAGGAGATGGTGGGGGGAGAGAGAGGGGACGACGGGGGGATAGAGGAAATGGTGGGGGGAGAGAGAGGGGATTACGGGGGAGAGAGAGGAGATGGTGGGGGGAGAGAGAGGATGATGTGGGGGGAGAGGGGATAATGGGGGGCGCGGGAGAGGAGAGGGGGGTTGGAGAGAGAGGGGATGACGGGGGGAGAGAGAGGAGAGGGGGGTTGGAGAGAGAGGGGATGACGGGGGGGAGAGAGGAGATGGTGGGGGGAGAGAGAGGGGATGTCGGGGGGATAGAGGAAATGGTGAGGAGAGAGGGGATGACTGGGGGGGGAGAGAGAGGGGATGACTGGGGGGGGAGAGAGAGGGGATGACGGGGGGGAGAGAAGAGATGGTGGGGGGAGAGAGAGGGGATTACGGGGGGGAGAGAGGAGATGGTTCGGGGAGAGAGAGGAAGTTTGGGGGGGGTTAGAGGGGATGATGGCGGGGGGGGGAAGAGAGGAGAGGGGGGTTGGAGAGAGAGGGGATGACGGGGGCGAGAGAGGAGAGGGGGGTTGGAGAGAGAGGAGATGGGGGGAGAGAGAGGGGATGACGGGGGGATAGAGGAAATGGTGGGGAGAGAGGGGATGACTGGGGGGGGAGAGAGGGGTTGACTGGGGGGGGTGAGAGGGGATGACGGGGGGGGGAGAGAGGGGATGGGGGGGAGAGGGGATGACTGGAGGAGGGGGGAGAGAGGGGATGACTGGGGGGGGTGGAGAGAGAGGGGATGATGGGGGGGGGGGAGAGGAGATGACGGGGGGGGGAGAGAGGAGATGGGGGGAGACAGGAGATGGGGGGGGAATAGAGGTGATGATGGGGGGGGAGAGAGGGGATGATGGGGGGGATAGAGAGGGGAGATGGGGGGGATAGAGAGAGGGGATGATGGGGGGGAGAGGGGGGATGACGGGGGGATAGAGGAAATAGTGGGGAGAGAGAGAGGGGATGGGGGGTGAGAGAGGAGATGGGGGGAGAGGGGATGACAGGGGGGGGAGAGAGGAGATGGTGGGGGGAGAGAGAGGATGATGGGGGGGAGAGGGGATGATGGGGGGGTGGAGAGGAGAGGGGTTGGAGAGAGGGGATGACGGGGGGGGGGGGAGAGAGGAGAGGGGGGTTGGAGAGAGAGGGGATGACGGGGGGATAGAGGAAATGGTGGGGAGAGAGGGGATGACTGGGGGGGCAGAGAGGGGATGATGGGGGGGTGAGAGAGGGGTTGACTGGGGGGGGTGAGAGGGGATGACGGGGGGGGGGAGAGAGGGGATGGGGGGGAGAGGGGATGACTGGAGGAGGGGGAGAGAGGGGATGACTGGGGGGGTGGAGAGAGAGGGGATGATGGGGGGGGGGGAGAGGAGATGACGGGGGGGGGGGGAGAGGAGATGGGGGGGGAGACAGGAGATGGGGGGGAATAGAGGTGATGATGGAGGGGAGATGGGGGGGATAGAGAGAGGGGATGATGGGGGGGAGAGGGGGGATGACGGGGGGATAGAGGAAATAGTGGGGAGAGAGAAAGGGGATGGGGGGTGAGAGAGGAGATGGGGGGAGAGGGGATGACAGGGGGGGGAGAGAGGAGATGGTGGGGGGAGAGAGAGGATGCTGGGGGGAGAGGGGATGATGGGGGGGTGGAGAGGAGAGGGGTTGGAGAGAGGGGATGACGGGGGGGGGAAGAGAGGAGAGGGGGGTTGGAGAGAGAGGGGATGACGGGGGGATAGAGGAAATGGTGGGGAGAGAGGAGATGACTGGGGGGGGAGAGATTGGTTGACGGGGGCGGGGGGCGGGAGAGGCGATGACGGGGGGGAGAGAGGAGATGGGGGGGGGAGAGGGGATGACGGGTGGGGAGAGAGGGGTGACTGGAGGGGGGGAGAGAGAGGGGATGACTGGGGGGGTGGAGAGAGGGGGGATGATGGGGGGGGAGAGGGGATGACGGGGGGGGGGGAGAGGAGAGTGGGTTGGAGAGAGAGGGGATGACGGGGGTGAGAGAGGAGATGTTGGGGGGAGAGAGGGGATGACGGGGGGATAGAGGAAATGCTGGGGAGAGAGGGGATGACTGGGGGGGAGAGAGAGGGGATGACGGGGGGGGGGGAGAGAGGGGTTGACGGGGTGGGGGGAGAGAGGGAATGACGGGGGGGGGAGAGAGGAGATGGGGGAGAGGGGATGACGGGGGGGGAGAGAGGGATGACTGGAGGGGGGAGAGAGAGGGGATGACTGGGGGGGTGGAGAGAGAGGGGATGATGGGGGGGGGAGAGGGGATGACAGGGGGGGAGAGAGGAGATGGGGGGAGAGAGGAGATGTGGGGGGGAGAGGGGATGATGGGGGGGAGAGAGAGGGGATGATGGGGGGGGAGAGGGGGGATGACGGGGGATAGAGGAAATAGTGGGTAGAGAGAGAGGGGATGACGGGGGGGGGGAGAGAGGAGATGGGGGGTGAGAGAGGGGGGTGATGGGTAAGGGGGAGAGAGGAGATTGGGGGAGAGAGGAGATGGGGGGGGGGAGAGGGGATGATGGGGGGAGAGGGGATTATGGGGGGGGGAGAGCGAAGGGATGATGGGGAGAGAGAGGGGTGATGGGGGAGAGAGGAGGGGCGATGACGGGGGCGGAGAGAGGAGATGATGGGGGAGAGAGGAGATGGTGGGGGAGAGAGAGGGGATGACGGGGGGAGAGAGAGGGGATGACGGGGGGAGAGAGGAGATGGTGTGGGGAGAGAGGGGATGACGGGGGGATAGAGGAAATGGTGGGGGGGAGAGAGGAAATGGTGGGGAGAGAGGGGGATGATGTGGGGTGGGGAGAGAGGAGAGGTGGGTTGGAGAGAGAGGGGATGACGGGGGATAGAGGAAATGGTGGGGGGAGAGAGAGGGGATTACGGGGGGGGAGAGAGGAGATGGTGGGGGGAGAGGGGATGGCGGGGGGGGGGGAGAGAGGGAGGGGGGTTGGAGAGAGGGGATGACGGGGGGAGAGAGGAGATGGTGGGGGGAGAGAGAGGGATGACGGGGGGGAGAGGGGGAGATGGGGGGGGGGGAGAGAGAGGGGATGACGGGGGGATAGAGGAAATGGTGGGGGGAGAGAGGGGATTACGGGGGGGAGAGAGGAGATGGTGGGGGGAGAGAGAGGATGATGTGGGGGAGAGAGGGGAAAATGGGGGCGCGGGAGAGGAGAGGGGGGTTGGAGAGAGAGGGGATGACGGGGGGGGAAGAGAGAGGAGAGGGGGGTTGGTGAGAGAGGGGATGACGGGGGGGAGAGAGGAGATGGTGGGGGGAGAGAGAGGGGATGTCGGGGGGATAGAGGAAATGGTGGGGAGAGAGGGGATGACTGGGGGGGAGAGGGAGGGATGACTGGGGGGGAGAGAGAGGGGATGACGGGGGGGGGGGGAGAGGAGATGGTGGGGGAGAGAGAGGGGATTACGGGGGGGGGAGAGAGGAGATGGTTCGGGGAGAGAGAGGAAGTTGGGGGGGGGGGAGAGAGGGGATGATGGGGGGGGGAGAGAGGAGAGGGGGGTTGGAGAGAGAGGGGTTGACGGGGGGGCGAGAGAGGAGAGGGGGTTGGAGAGAGAGGGGATGACGGGTGGGGGAGAAGAGATGGGGGGGGGGAGAGAGCTGATGATGGGGGGGAGAGGGGATGATGGTTGGATCGAGAGAGGGGATGATGGGGGGGGAGGGGGGATGACGGGGGGATAGAGGAAATAGTGGGGAGAGAGAGGGGATGGGGGTGAGACAGGGGATGACGGGGGGGGAGAGGGGATGATGGGGGGGGGGAGAGGGGATGATGGGGGGTTAGAGCGAAGGGATGATGGGGGGGATAGAGGAAATGGTGGGGGGGAGAGAGAGGGGATTACGGGGCGAGAGAGGAGATGGTGGGGGGAGAGAGAGGATGATGGGGTTGAGAGAGGGGATGATGGGGGGGTGGAGAGGAGAGGGGATGACGGGGGGTTAGAGGAAATGGTGGGGAGAGAGGGGATGACTGGGGGGGGAGAGAGAGGGGATGACGGGGGGGGAGAGAGGGGTTGACGGGGGGGGTGGCGGGAGAGGGAAATGACGGGGGGGGAGAGATGAGATGGGGTGGGGAGATGGGATGACGGGTGGGGAGAGAGGGGATGACGGGGGGGGAGGAGAGGGGATGACAGGGGGGGGAGAGAGGAGATGGGGGGGAGAGAGGAGATGTGGGGGGGAGAGAGAGGGGATGACGGGGGGGGGAGAGAGGAGATGGGGGGGAGAGGGGATGATGGGGGGAGAGGGGATGATGGGGGGGGAGAGCGAAGGGATGATGGGGGGGAGAGAGAGGGGTGATGGGGTGGAGCGAGAGGGGTGATGACGGGGGGGGGGAGAGAGGAGATGACGGGGGAGAGAGGAGATGGTGGGGGGAGAGAGAGGGGATGACTGGGGGGGAGAGAGAGGGGATGACGGGGGAGAGAGGAGATGGTGGGGGGAGAGAGGGGATGACGGGGGGTGGGGAGAGAGGAGAGGGGGGTTGGAGAGAGAGGGGATGACGGGGGGGAGAGAGGAGATGGTGGGAGGAGAGAGAGGGGATGACGGGGGGAGAGAGGAGATGGTGTGGGGGGAGAGAGTGGGGATTATGGGGGGGAGAGAGGAGATGGTGGGGGGAGAGAGAGGGGATGACGGGGGGGATAGAGGAAATGGTGGGGGGAGAGAGAGGGGATTACGGGGGGGAGAGAGGAGATGGTGGGGGGAGAGAGGATGATGGGGGGGGGAGAGAGGGGATAATGGGGGCGCGGGAGAGGAGAGGGGGGTTGGAGAGAGAGGGGATGACGGGGGGGGGGGGAGAGAGAGGAGAGGGGGGTTGGAGAGAGAGGGGATGACGGGGGGGGAGAGAGGAGATGGTGGGGGGACAGAGAGGGGATGTCGGGGGGATAGGGGAAATGGTGGGGAGAGAGGGGATGACTGGGGGGGGAGAGAGAGGGGATGACGGGGGGGGGGAGAGGGGATGACGGGGGGGGGGGGAGAGAGGGGATGACGGGGGGGAGAGAGGAGATGGTGGGGGGAGAGAGGGGATGACGGGGGGGATAGAGGAAATGGTGGGGGGAGAGAGAGTGGGATTACAGGGGGATAGAGGAAATGGTGGGGAGAGAGGGGATGATGGGGGGGGCGGGGGAGTGAGGAGAGGGGGGTTGGAGAGAGAGGGGATGACGGGGGGGAGAGAGGAGATGGTGGGGGGAGAGAGAGGGGATGACGGGGGGGAGAGAGGAGATGGTGGAGGGGAGAGAGAGGGGATGACGGGGGGAGAGAGGAGGTGGTGGGGGGAGAGAGAGGGGATGAAGGGGGGATAGAGGAAATGGTGGGGGGAGAGAGAGGGGATTACGGGGGGGAGAGAGGAGATGGTGGGGGGAGAGAGAGGATGATGGGGGGGGGAGAGAGGGGATGATGGGGGGGGAGAGGAGAGGCGTTGGAGAGAGAGGGGATGACGGGGGGGGGAGAGAGGAGAGGGGGGTTGGAGAGAGAGGGGATGACGGGGGGAGAGAGGAGATGGTGGGGGGGAGAGAGAGGGGATGACGGGGGGATAGAGGAAATGGTGGGGAGAGAGGGGATGACGGGGGGGGGGGAGAGAGAGCGGTTGACGGGGGGGGGGGAGAGAGGGGATGATGGGGGGGGGAGAGAGGAGATGGGGGGGAGAGGGGATGACAGGGGGGAGAGAGGGGATGATGTGGGGGAGAGGGGATGATGGGGGGGGGAGAGGGGATGATGGGGGGCGAGAGCAAAGGGATGATGGGGGGGAGAGAGCGGGGATGATGGGGGGGAGAGGGATGATGGGGGGGGGGAGAGGTGATGATGGGGGGGAGAGGGGATGATGGGGGGGAGAGTGAAGGGATGATGGGGGTAGAGAGAGGGGTGATGGGGGGGATTGAGAGGGCTGATGGGGGGGGGAGAGAGAGGGGTGATGGGGGGGAGAGAGAGGGGATGATGGGGGGGGGAGACGGGATGATGGGTGGGGGAGAGGGGATGATGGGTGGGGGAGAGGGGATGACGGGGTGGGAGAGCGAGGGGTCCATGGGGGGGGAGAGAGAGGGGTGATGGGGGGAGAGAGAGGGGTGATGGGGGGGTTGAGAGAGAGGGGATGATGGGGGGGAGAGACAGCGAGGGGATTATCATAGAATTTACAGTGCCGAAGGAGGCCATTCGGCCCGTTGAGTCTGAGAGGGGATGATGGGGGGGGGGGAGAGCACCCTACCCAAGGTCAACACTTCCGCCCTATCCCCATAACCCAGTAACCCCACCCAACACTAAGGGCAATTTAAGGGCACTAAGGGATGATGGGGGGTGGTAGAGAGAGAGAGAGGGGATGATGGGGGGGAGAGAGGGGATGATGGGGGTGGGGAGAGAGAGAGGGGGGATGATGGGGGGAAAGAGAGGGGATGATGGGGGGAGAGAGAGGGGATGATGGGGGAGAGAGGGGATGATGGGGGGAGAGGGGATGATGGGGGAGAGAGAGAGAGGGGATGATGGGGAGAGGGGATGATGGAGAGAGAGGGGATGGTGGGGGGAGGAGAGAGGATGGGGGAGAAGAGGGGAGGATGGGGGGGGGAGAGGGATGTGGGGGAGAAAGGGGTTAATGGGGGGGGTAGAGAGGGGATTATGGGGGGGGAGAGGGGGGATGATGGGGGGGAGAGAGAGAGGGGATGATGCGGGGGGGAGAGTGGATGATGGGGGGGGAGAGTGGATGATGGGGGGGGAGAGTGGATGATGGGGGGGAGAGTGGATGATGGGGCGGGGAGAGAGGGGATGATGGGGGGCGAGGGGATGACGGGGGGAGAGAAGGATGATGGGGGGGGAGAGAGAGGGGATGATGGGGAGGGAGAGGGGATGATGGGGGGGGGGGAGAGAGAGGATGATGGGGGGAGAGGGGGGATGATGGGGAGAGAGAGCGGCGATGATGGGGGAGAGAGGGTATATGGGGGAGAGAGAGGATGATTGGAGGGGAGAGGGGATGATGGGAAGAGAGAGGATGATGGGGAGAGAGGATGATGGGGGGAGAGAAGATGATGGGGGGGGAGACGGGATGATGGGGAGAGAGGGGATGATGGGGGGAGAGAGAGAGGGGATGATGGGGGGGGAGAGAGGGGATGGTGGGGGGGGGGGTAGAGGGGATGATGGGGAGAGAGGGGATGATGGGGAGAGAGGGGATGATGGGGAGAGAGGGGATGATGGGGAGAGAGGGATGATGGGGGAGAGAAGGGATGATGGGGGGAGAGCGAGGGGATGATGGGGGGGAGAGAGGGGATGATGGAGGTGGGGAGAGAGGGGATGATGAGGGAGGGAGAGAGAGAGAGGATGATGGGGAGAGAGGTGGTGATGGGGGGGAGAGAGAGGGGATGATGGGAGGGGAGAGGGGATGATGGGGGCGGGAGAGGATGATGGGGTGGAGAGAGAGGGTGATGGGGGGGAGAGGATGATGGGGTGGAGAGAGAGGGGATGATGGGGGGGGAAGAGGGGATGATGGGGGGGAGGGAGAGAGGGGGTGATGGGGGGAGAGAGGATGATGGCGGGGGAGAGGATGATGGGGTGGAGAGAGAGGGGATGATGGGGGGGGAAGAGGGGATGATGGGGGGGTGAGAGGTGATGATGGGAGGAAGAGGGGATGATGGGGGTGGGGAGAGAGGGGATGATGGGGGGGAGAGAGGGGATGATGGGGGGGAGAGGGAATGATGGGGGGGTGGAGAGGATGATGGGGTGGAGAGAGAGGGGATGATGGGGGGGGGAAGAGGGGATGATGGGGAGAGAGAGGGCATGATGGGGGTGAGAGCGGATGATGGGTATGGGGAGGGAGAGGGGATGATGGGGGGAGAGAGAGGGGATGATGGGGGGGGGAGAGAGGGGATGATGGGGGGGAGAGAGGGGATGATGGGGGGGAGAGGGGATGATGGGGGGGAGAGAGGGGATGATGGGGGAGAGAGGGGATGATGGGGGAGAGAGAGGGGATGATGGAGAGAGAGGGGATGATGGAGAGAGAGGGGATGATGGGGGGAGAGAGCGGATGATGGGGGGGAGAGAGGGGTGATGGGGGGGAAGAGGGGGTGATGGGGGAGAGAGAGGGGGTGATGGGGGAGAGAGAGGGGATGATGGGGGCGTGAGGGGATGATGGGGGGCGGGGGAGAGAGCGGATGATGGGGGCGGAGAGAGGGGATGATGGGGGGGTGAGAGAGAGGGGACGATGGGGGGAGAGAGAGCGAGGGGATGATGGGGAGAGAGAGAGGGGATTATCATAGAATTTACAGTGCAGAAGGAGGCCATTCGGCCCGTCGAGTCTGCACCGGCTCTTGGAAAGAGCACCCTACCCAAGATCAACACTTCCGCCCTATCCCATAACCCAGTAACCCCACCCAACACTAAGGGCAATTTGAGGACACTAAGGGATGATGGGGGAGGGAGAGAGAGAGGGGATGATGGGGGGAGAGAGGGGATGATGGGGGTGGGGAGAGAGAGAGAGGGGATGATGGGGGGGGGGAGAGGGTGTGATGGGGGGAGAGAGAGGGTGTGATGTGGGGGGAGAGAGGGGGTATGATGGGGGGGGGGGAGAGAGGGGATTGCGGGGGGATAGAGGAAATGGTGGGGAGAGAGAGAGAGGGGATGACGGGGGGGGGAGAGAGAGGGGATGATGGGGGGGGAGAGAGGGGATGATGTGGGGGGAGAGAGGGGATGATGGGAGGGGAGAGGGGATGATGTGGGGGGAGAGAGGATGATGGGGAGAGAGATGGGACGATGGGGGGGAGAGAGAGAGGGGATGATGGGGGGAGAGAGGGGATGATGGGGGAGAGAGAGGATGGGGGGGGAGAGGGGCTAATGGGGGGAGAGAGGGGATGATGAGGGGAGAGAGATGGGGTGATGGGGAGAGAGAGGGGATGATGGGGGATAGAGAGAGGGGGTGATGGGCGGAGAGAGAGGGGGTGATGGGCGGAGAGAGAGGGTTTTGGGGGAGAGAGGGGGTAATGGGGGGAGAGAGGGGGTGATGGGGGGAGAGAGGGGCTGATGGAGGGGGAGAGGGGATGATGGCGGATAGAGAGGGGGTGATGGGGAGAGAGAGGGGATGATGGGGGGCAGGGAGGAGAGATGGGGTGATGGGGGAGAGGAGAGAGGGGGTGATGGGGGCGGGGACAGAGAGGGGATGATGGGGGGAGAGAGAGGGGGTGATGGGGAGAGAGAGGGGATGATGGGGGTAGAGAGAGGGGGTGATGGGGGGAGAGAGAGGGGGTGATGGGGGGGAGAGAGGAGATGGTGGGGGGAGAGAGGATGATGGGGTGGAGAGAGGGGATGATGGGGGGGGGGAGAGGAGAGGGGTTGGAGAGAGAGGGGATGACGGGGGGGGGAGAGAGGAGAGGGGGTTGGAGAGAGAGGGGATGACGGGGGGAGAGAGGAGATGGTGGGGGGAGAGAGAGGGGATGACGGGGGGGGATAGAGGAAATGGTGGGGAGAGAGGGGATGACGGGGGGGGGAGAGAGCGGTTGACGGGGGGGGGGAGAGGGGATGATGGGGGGGGGGGAGAGAGGAGATGGGGGGGAGAGGGGATGACGGGGGGGACAGAGGGGATGATGTGGGGGAGAGGGGATGATGGGGGGGGGAGAGGGGATGATGGGGGGCGAGAGCGAAGGGATGATGGGGGGGAGAGAGAGGGGTGATGGGGAGTGAGAGAGAGGGGTGATGGGGGGGGAGAGAGAGGGGATGATGGGGGGGAGAGGGGATGATGGGGGGGGAGAGGGGATGATGGGGAGAGCGAAGGGATGATGGGGGGGAGAGAGAGGGGTGATGGGGGGGATTGAGAGGGCTGATGGGGGGGAGAGAGAGGGGTGATGGGGGGGGGAGAGAGAGGGGATGATGGGGGGGGAAAGTGGATGATGGGGGGAGAGAGAGAGGGGATGATGGGGGGGGGGAGATGGGATGATGGGTGGGGGAGAGGGGATGATGGGTGGGGGAGAGGGGATGATGGGTGGGGGAGAGGGGATGACGGGGGGGGGGGAGAGCGAGGGGTCCATGGGGGGGAGAGAGAGGGGTGATGGGGGGAGAGAGAGGGGTGATGGGGGGTTGAGAGAGAGGGGATGATGGGGGGGAGAGAGAGCGAGGGGATTATCATAGAATTTACAGTGCAGAAGGAGGCCATTCGGCCCGTTGAGTCTGAGAGGGGATGATGGGGGGGGAGAGCACCCTACCCAAGGTCAACACTTCCGCCCTATCCCCATAACCCAGTAACCCCACCCAACACTAAGGCAATTAAGGGCACTAAGGGATGATGGGGGGTGGAAGAGAGAGAGAGAGGGGATGATGGGGGGGAGAGAGGGGATGATGGGGGTGAGGCGAGAGAGAGAGGGGGGATGATGGGGGGAGAGAGAGGGTGTGATGTGGGGGGAGAGAGAGGGGTATGATGGGTGGGGGGAGAGAGGGGATTGCGGGGGGATAGAGGAAATGGTGGGGAGAGAGAGAGGGGATGACGGGGGGGGGGGGAGAGAGAGAGGGGATGATGGGGGGGAGAGAGGGGATGATGGGGGGGAGAGAGGGGATGATGGGAGGGGAGAGGGGATGATGTGGGGGGAGAGAGGATGATGGGGAGAGAGATGGGACGATGGGGGGGAGAGAGAGAGGGGATGATGGGGGGAGAGAGGGGATGGGGGGGGAGAGGGGATGATGGGGGGGGGGAGAGAGGGGATGATGAGGGGAGAGAGATGGGGTGATGGGGAGAGAGAGGGGATGATGGGGGGTAGAGAGAGGGGGTGATGGGCGGAGAGAGAGGGGGTGATGGGGGGAGAGAGAGGGTAATGGGGGGAGAGAGGGGGTGAGGGGGGAGAGAGGGGCTGATGGAGGGGAGAGGTGATGATGGCGGAGAGAGAGGGGGCGTTGGGGGAGAGAGAGGGGGTGATGGGGGGCAGGGAGGAGAGATGGGGTGATGGGGGAGAGGAGAGAGGGGGTGATGGGGGCGGGGACAGAGAGGGGATGATGGGGGGAGAGAGAGGGGGTGATGGGGAGAGAGAGGGGATGATGGGGGTAGAGAGAGGGGGTGATGGGGGGAGAGAGAGGGGGTGATGGGAGAGAGAGAGAGGGTGATGGGGGGAGAGAGAGGGGGTAATGGGGGGAGAGAGAGGGGGTGATGGGGGAGAGAGGGGGTGATGGTGGGGGAGAGGTGATGATGGCGGAGAGAGAGGGGTTGATGGGGACGAGAGAGGGGGCGATGGGGTCAGGGAGGAGAGATGGGGTGATGGGGAGAGGAGAGAGAGGGGGTGATGGGGGAGGGGAGAGAGAGGGGATGATGTGGTGGGGAAAGAGAGGAGATGATGGGGAGAGAGAGATGATGGGGTGGGGGAAAGATGATGGGGGGAGATAGAGGGGGTGATGGGAGATGGGGGGGAGGGTGTGATGGGAAGTGGGAGAGAGGGAGATGGGAAGGGGGAGAGGGTGGGACATGGAATGGGGGAGAGAGAGGGGGTCGATGAGAAGTAGAGAGAGGTGGAGATGGGAAGGGGAGGGAGAGGGGGAGATGGGAATCGGGGAGAGGCAGACGGAAGTGGGAGAGATGGGGGAGGGGAGATACGAATCGGGAGAGAGAAAGAGGGGGGGGAAGAGGGGGAGGGAGGGAGAGGGGGTGATGGGAAGAGTTGGGGAGAGAGAGGGGGAGATGGGAAGGGGAGAGAGGAGGGGACAGGGTTTGGGAGGGGAGGCGGGGCAGGATGATGGAGAGGAGGTGGAATGGGGGGGTGGGGAATGGGGAGTGAAGGGAGGTGGGGATGGGACGTAACAAAGATTTATGGATCTCACGGCAAAGGGACTGTTGTGACAGTATGAGAGACACAAAGCATTCGTCCAGATTATGCGTCAATAGCAGAATAAAGGTCAAGATGGGGAATTGACTGGAAGGTTGGGAAGCATGCTTGTTGACTGAGGTAGGAGGTGTTCCGCAAAGCACCAGTCCGAGTTCCGCAAAGCACCAGTCTGTGTTTCGCCTCCATCTGTGTTCCGCAAAGCACCAGTCTGTGTTCCGCAAAGCACCAGTCTGTGTTCCGCAAAGCACCAGTCTGTGTTCCACAAAGCACCAGTCTGTGTTCCGCAAGCACCAGTCTGTGTTCCGCAAAGCACCAGTCTGTGTTCCACAAAGCACCAGTCTGTGTTCCGCAAAGCACCAGTCTGTGTTCCACAAAGCACCAGTCTGTGTTTCGCCTCCATCTGTGTTTCGCAAAGCACCAGTCTGTGTTCCACAAAGCACCAGTCTGTGTTTCGCCTCCATCTGTGTTCCGCAAAGCACCAGTCTGTGTTCCACAAAAGCACCAGTCTGTGTTCCGCAAAGCACCAGTCTGTGTTCCACAAAGCACCAGTCTGTGTTTCGCCTCCATCTGTGTTCCGCAAAGCACCAGTCTGTGTTCCACAAAGCACCAGTCTGTGTTCCGCAAAGCACCAGTCTGTGTTTCCGCAAAGCACCAGTCTGTGTTCCGCAAAGCACCAGTCTGTGTTCCGCAAAGCACCAGTCTGTGTTCCGCAAAGCACCAGTCTGTGTTCCGCAAAGCACCAGTCTGTGTTCCGCAAAGCACCAGTCTGTGTTCCGCAAAGCACCAGTCTGTGTTCCGCAAAGCACCAGTCTGTGTTCCACAAAGCACCAGTCTGTGTTCCGCAAAGCACCAGTCTGTGTTCCGCAAAGCACCAGTCTGTGTTCCGCAAAGCACCAGTCTGTGTTCCACAAAGCACCAGTCTGTGTTTCGCCTCCATCTGTGTTTCGCAAAGCACCAGTCTGTGTTTCGCAAAGCACCAGTCTGTGTTCCGCAAAGCACCAGTCTGTGTTCCACAAAGCACCAGTCTGTGTTTCGCCTCCATCTGTGTTCCGCAAAGCACCAGTCTGTGTTCCACAAAGCACCAGTCTGTGTTCCGCAAAGCACCAGTCTGTGTTCCGCAAAGCACCAGTCTGTGTTCCACAAAGCACCAGTCTGTGTTCGCCTCTGTGTTCCGCAAAGCACCAGTCTGTGTTCCACAAAGCACCAGTCTGTGTTCCGCAAAGCACCAGTCTGTGTTCCGCAAAGCACCAGTCTGTGTTCCGCAAAGCACCAGTCTGTGTTCCGCAAAGCACCAGTCTGTGTTCCGCAAAGCACCAGTCTGTGTTCCGCAAAGCACCAGTCTGTGTTCCGCAAAGCACCAGTCTGTGTTCCGCAAAGCACCAGTCTGTGTTCCGCAAAGCACCAGTCTGTGTTCCGCAAAGCACCAGTCTGTGTTCCGCAAAGCACCAGTCTGTGTTCCGCAAAAGCACCAGTCTGTGTTCCGCAAAGCACCAGTCTGTGTTCCGCAAAGCACCAGTCTGTGTTCCGCAAAGCACAGACTGTGTTCCGCAAAGCACCAGTCTGTGTTCCGCAAAGCACCAGTCTGTGTTCCGCAAAGCACCAGTAGGCACCTGCACAGTCGGGAATGCCAATCGAAGCAAAGTGAAGTGAGATGTGTAAGTAAAATGCTGCTTTACCGGAAAGGAGAGT